>NC_053023.1:579296585-579486857 GCF_003073215.2 Triticum urartu | reverse complement strand
ATCTTGGACAGCGCCGACTGGGCCGACCGCCGACTGTTGAGGAGGCGGAGCCGGCGGGCCAGCAGGCGGAGGTGGCAGCCCTTCGCTCTTGGCGATGCGGGTGAGACAGTGGCACTTCCGAGTTGTGTGATTAGACGACTTCGCACCACTGTGGAACTTGCAAGGAGTATCAAGGGTTTGCTCGAAGGAGAAGGCGGGCAGCTAGGTAGGCTTGCCGCCCTTCTGACGCTTGGGGCCAGGCTGACCCTCCGGTTGCTGATCTTCAACTATTGCCACTTGCTGGCTGGTGGAAGCCGGCTGCTGGGCCTTGCGCTTGTTATCGTTCGTCTGCTGGCACCGACTGGAATCACCAGCAGGCGTCTAAGGAGCTGGGGGGAGCACTTTTCCAGATGCATCCACTCGGAGCTCGACTTCATGGAGGATCGGAAGTGGCGTACTTGTCCGATATGATTAGTAGCTCGTCGAGTGTGGTCGGCTCATCGCAGAGCATGCGGTGCTTGAGCAAGGTGCCTTGTTTTCACCCAGCAGTGAAATACTCTAAGGCTTGCACCTTGTGCACCCCTTCGCAGGAGTTGTGCAGTTAGGCCCATCATGTCAAGTAGTCGCGGGTGGACTTGGTCGGGCCTTGGACGCACAGAGAGAGCTGGCGGGGCTTGGGCGGCCGCTTTTAGGTGTTGGTGAAGTTGTGGATGAAGACTTCGGTGAAGTCCAGCCAACTGTTGATGCTGTAGGGTTTGAGGCTATTCAGCCATGTCCAGGCTTTGCCCTGGAGCATGAGCGAAACATACTTCCCGGCAACGCGCTTGTTGTTGTTTGTTATGTTGATGGCGGTGGAGTAGTCGACCAGCCAATCTTCCGGCTTCACGGAGCCGTTGTACTTGGGTGTATCTCGATGGAGCGAGAACCCTTTCGGGAAGGACTCATCGCGAATGCGGTTGCCGAAATAAGGTAGGCTGATTGCATCTTCTTCTTCCACCGCCAGGGATCGAGCCAGTCGGTTGATCCGATGGCCGAGCGTCTGATAACCCACAAGTATAGGGGATCAATTGTAGCCTCTTTCGATAAGTAAGAGTGTCGAACTCAATGAGGAGCTAAAGGTAGAACAAATATTCCCTCAAGTTCTATCGACGACCGATACAACTCTACGCACGCTTAACGTTCGCTTTACCTAGAACAAGTATGAAACTAGAAGTACTTTGTAGATGTTTTTGGATAGGTTTGCAACATAATAAAGAGCATGTAAATAAAAAGTAGGGGCTATTTAGATAAAGACACAACTAAGTTAGTTTTAGTAAAGATCTTTTTGTTACGAGAAAGTTATTTGTCCCTAGGCAATCGATAACTAGACCGGTAATCATTATTGCAATTTTATTTGAGGGAGAAACATAAGCTAACATTCTTAATCTGCTTGGATCATATGCACTTATGATTGGAACTCTAGCAAGCATCCGCAACTACTAAAGATCATTAAGGTAAAAGCCAACCATAGCATTAAAGTATCAAGTCCTATTTATCCCATACGCAAACAACCTACTTACTAGGGTCTGTGCTTCTGTCACTCACGCCACCCACCATAAGCAAATCATGAACATATTGCAAACCCTACAGTGGGAATCCCTCACGCTTGCGCGACACAGAGAGCACCATAGGACAGCACCAATAATAAAACATGCAACTCAAACCAATCAATATCATCAATTAACCCATAGGACAAAACGGATCTACTCAAACATCATAGGATAGCCATACATCATTGGGGAATAATATATAGCATTGAGCACCATGTTTAAGTAGAGATTACAGCGGGTAAAAGAGGGGTTACACTGCTGCATAGAGGGGGGGAAGAGTTGGTGAAGTTGTTGGTGAAGATTGCGGTGATGATGATGGCCCCCAGTGGCACTCCGACGCCACCGGAAGCGAGGGGAGAGAGCCCCCTCCTTCTTCTTCTTCCTTGACCTTCTCCCTAGAAGGGAGTAGGGTTTCCCCTCTGGTTCATGGTCTCCATGGCGTGGGAGGGGCGAGAGCCCCTTCGAGATTGGATCTGTCTCTCTGTCTCTCTCTGTTCCTGCGTTCTCTCTGGCTGCCCTTTCACCGTTTCGTATATATATATATATGGAGATCCGTAACTCCGATTGGACTGAAACCTTCGCCGAGATTTTTTCCTTAAAATTAGCTTTCTTGTGGCAAAAGAATAGCAGCAACCGCCTTACAAGGGGCCCACGAGGGTCAGCGGCGCGCCAAGGGGGTGGGGCGCGCCCCCTTGCCTCGTGGCTCCCTCAGGCACCGTCTCGTGTTGATTTTCTTCCCATATTCTCCAAATATTCCAAAAATATTCTCCGTCCATTTTTATCCTGTTTGGATTCCGTTTGATATGGGTTTACTGCGAAACAAAAAACATGCAACAAACAGGAACTGGCACTAGGCACTGGATCAATGTGTTAGTCCCAAAAATAGTACAAAAAGTTTCCAAAAGTATATGAAAGTTGTAGAATATTGGCATGGAACAATCAAAAATTATAGATACGACGGAGACGTATTAGCATCCCCAAGCTTAATTCCTACTCGTCCTCGAGTGGGTAAATGATAAAAAAAAGATAATTTTTGATGTGGAATGCTACCTAGCATAATCTTGATCACATATCTAATCATGGCATGAATATTAAGATACGAGTGATTTAAAGCAATAGTCTATCATTTGACACTAAGATAATAATATTTCAAGCATACTAATAAAGCAATCATATATTTTCAAAATAACATGGCCAAAGAAAGTTATCCCTACAAAATCATATAGTCTGGCTATGCTTCATCTTCACCACACAAAATATTCAAATCATGCACAACCCCGATGACAAGCCAAGGAATTGTTTCATACTTTTGATGTTCTCAAACCTTTTCAACTTTCATGCAATACATGAGGGTGAGCCATGGATATAGCACTATAGGTGGAATAGAATATGATGGTGGAGGTTGTGTGGAGAAGACAAAAAGGGACAAAGTCTCACATCGACGCGGCTAATCAACGGGCTATGGAGATGCCCATCAATTGATGTCAATGTGAGGAGTAGGGATTGCCATGCAACGGATGCACTAAGAGCTATAAGTGTATGAAAGCTCAAACTGGAAACTAAGTGGGCGTGCATCCAACTTGCTTGCTCATGAAGACCTCGGGCATTTGAGGAAGCCCATCATCGGAATATACAAGCCAAGTTCTATAATGAAAATTCCCACTAGTATATGAAAGTGATAACTCAAGAGACTCTCTATATGAAGAACATGGAGCTATTCTGAAGCACAAGTGTGGTAAAAGGATAGTAACATAGTCCCTTCTCTCTTTTCTCTCATTTTTTTTCTCTCTCTTTTTTCTTTTTTTGGTGGGCTTCTTTGGCCTCTTTTTTTGTGGGATTCTTTGGCCTCTTTTATTTTTTTGTAAAGTCCGGAGACTCATCCCAACTTGTCAGGGAATAATAGCTTCCATCATCCTTTCCTCACATGGGACCTGCTCTAATAATGATGATCATCACACTTTTATTTACTTACAACTCGATACTAGAACAAAGATATGACTCTATATGAATGCCTCCAGAGGTGTACCGGGATGTGCAATGATCTAGCGTAGCAATGAAATCAAAAAACGGACAAGCCATGAAAACATCATGCTAGCTATCTTACGATCATGCAAAGCAATATGACAACGAATGCTCAAGTCATGTATATGATGATGATGGAAGTTGCATGGCAATATATCTCGGAATGGCTATGGAAATGCCATGATAGGTAGGTATGGTGGCTGTTTTGAGGAAGATATAAGGAGGCTTATGTGTGATAGAGCGTATCGTATCACGGGGTTTGGATGCACCGGCTAAGTTTGCACCAACTCTCGAGGTGAGAAAGGGCAATGCACGGTACCGAAGAGGCTAGCAATGATGGAAGGGTGAGAGTGCGTATAATCCATGGACTCAACATTAGTCATAAAGAACTCACATACTTATTGCAAAAATCTATTAGTCATAGAAACAAAGTACTACACGCATGCTCCTAGGGGGATATATTTGTAGGAAAAGACCATCGCTCGTCCCCGGCCGCCACTCATAAGGAAGACAATCAACAAATAAATCATGCTCTGACTTCATCACATAACGGTTCACCATATGTGCATGCTACGGGAATCACAAACTTCAACACAAGTATTTCTACAATCCACAACTACCCACTAGCATGACTCTAATATCACCATGTTTGTATCGCAAAACTATTGCAAGGAATCAAACATATCATATTCAGTGATCTACAAGTTTTATGTAGGATTTTATGACTAACCATGTGAATGACCAGTTCCTGTCATCTCTCTAAATAGATATAAGTGAAGCAAGAGAGTTTAAATCTTTCTACAAAAGATATGCCCACGCTCTAACAAATATAAGTGAAGCAAAAGAGCATTCTAAAAATGGCGGTTTTCTATGTGAAGAGAAACAGGCAATCCAAACTTCAAATGATATAAGCGAAGCACATGAAGCATTCTATAAAGCCATACTCAAAAGATATAAGTGAAGTGCATAGAGAATTCTATAAATCAACCAAGGACTATCTCATATCAGCATGGTGCATAAAATAAAAATGAAAACTAAATGGAAAAGACGCTCCAAGATTGCACATATCGCATGAACGAAACGAATCCAAAAACATACCGATACTTGTTGAAGAAAGATGGGATGCCTTCCGGGGCATCCTCAAGCTTAGACGCTTGAGTATCCTTGAATATTTACTTGGGGTGCCTCGGGAATCCCCAAGCTTGAGCTCTTGCCTCTCTTCCTTCTTCTCACATCGAGACCTTCTCGATCATCGAACACTTCATCCACACAAAACTTCAACAGAAAACTCGGTAAGATCTGTTAGTATAATAAAACAAATCACTACTCTAAGTACTGTTGCAAACCAATTCATATTTTGTCTTTGCATTGTAGCTATTGTAATATAACTTTACCATGGCTTAATCCACGGATATAAATCGATAGTTTCATCAAAACAAGCAAACTATGCATCAAAAACAGAATCTGGCTAAAACAGAACAGTCTGTAATAATATGAACATTCACCATACCTATGGTACTCCAAAAATTCTACAAAAATTAGGAAAAATAATAAATTTGTATAGAAAGACAGTGCAAAATGTTTCAGAACCGTTTGATGTTCCAGTAAAAAATGTAAAATCGCGCACTATAGCCAAAGTTTCTGTCCTGCACTGTACAAACCAACAAGCAATCTAAAACATTCTAAAGGCAAACCTTGGCACATTATTTTTATTTTTAAACTTTATAAAAGCACACAACAGAAATAAATGACTCTCTAAAACTTCCGGGCTGTCTCCCTGGCAGCGCTTTCTTTAAAGCCATTAAGCTAGGCATATAGTGCTCAAGTAATGGATCCACCCGGATCCCAAGGTATATCGAAGCCAATTTTGATTAGCAATGATTTGGCATTTAGTATTGATCACAAAGTAACATATATCATGTAATGACGAAGTCTAACTCTCTTCCTATGCATCGGCATGTCATAAAAGAACAATTCATGCACACAAAGTAAAGGCCAATGCATAGTATAAGCAGTTTCTTGCAATTTTTGCGTGTTGGAAACATAAAGAGGCAGAGATGTAGTTCCTCTCTCATAATAATTGCAAGTAGGAGCAGAAAGCACATGCATATTATAACTATCAAAATCATCATGTGTAATAGTAAAATGCAACCCATCAATATAATCCTTAATAAGGGTAAACTTCTTCGATATAGTGTAGTTGGGAGAATTCAAAAAGAAAATAGGATTATCATGTGTGGGTGTAATAGCAACAATTTCATGTTTAACATAAGGAACTATAGCAAATTCATCTCCATAAGCATAATTCATATTGGCATCTTGGCCACAAGCATAGCAAGCATCATCAAAAAGGGATATTTCAAGAGAATCAACGGGATCATAACAATCATCATAGCATTCATACTTCGGTAAGAACGAAGGGAAATTGAACAATGTATGAGTTGAAGAGTTACTCTCCTTAGAAGGTGGGTACGGGTGATCAATCCGCTCTTCCTCCTTTTGTTCTTCGATCTCCTCCTCATCTTTTTCATCCAATGAGCTCACAATGTCATTAATTTCTTCTTCCATAGACTCCTGCCAAATATTAGTCTCTTCTTGGACAACGGAGACTTTCTCAATAAACGCATCAATATCGGCATTGTATTCATAATTATCATAGCAATATTTAAGGATAGCTAAATTTTCAGGTCTATAAACTGAATCATCAAAATTTTCACACTCTTTAAACAAAGATTCAATTTCATAAGCACCCATAAAAGCAACAAATTCTTCTATTTGTTCCACATCATAGTAATCATATATACCATTAGCATAAGAAGCCATGGTTTTATCATCATTAAATTTGCATGAAAAGGGAAGGTGTGGAGCCTTCATCCTAGAGCAACAAGTATAGTCATATCTCAAGCATAGTTCCCGAGCATACCGATGCAACATATGAATTAGATCCCATAATAGTTTCCCTTTTTGAGTCAAGTGATAATCCCTAAAGTATTCACGTTGATCCAATGTGTCTCCCATAACATAATTGAATGTGGTTTTCTCAGGATTATCAAAGTAGTACATAATCTCTTTCACATAACCAACATCGAGGGTTTTAGGAGGTTCCCCATCTCCATCAGTACCAGGTACACCTAATTTTTTTTGGTATTTCGTGTTCCATATCCATAACTAAAGATAGAAAACAACTTAGAACAGCAAATAAAAATTACTTAGTGATAAAGCAAACAAGCACACACGAGAATATTCACCCCACGCTATGTCTCCCCGGCAACGGCGCCAGAAAAAGGTCTTGATAACCCACAAGTATAGGGGATCAATTGTAGCCTCTTTCGATAAGTAAGAGTGTCGAACCCAACGAGGAGCTAAAGGTAGAACAAATATTCCCTCAAGTTCTATCAACCACCGATACAACTCTACGCACGCTTAACGTTCACTTTACCTAGAACAAGTATGAAACTAGAAGTACTTTGTAGGTGTTTTTGGATAGGTTTGCAAGATAATAAAGAGCATGTAAATAAAAAGTAGGGGCTATTTAGATAAAGACACAACTAAGTTAGTTTTACTAAAGAGATTTTTGTTATGAGAAAGTTATTTGTCCCCAGGCAATCGATAACTAGACCGGTAATCATTATTGCAATTTTATTTTAGGGAGAGGCATATGCTAACATACTTTCTCTACTTGGATCATATGCACTTATGATTGGAACTCTAGCAAGCATCCGAAACTACTAAAGATCATTAAGGTAAAACCCAACCATAGCATTAAAAGTATCAATTCCTCTTTATCCCATACGCAAACAACCTACTTACTCGGGTCTGTGCTTCTGTCACGCACGCCACCCACCATAAGCAAATCATGAACATATTGAACCCTACAGCGGGAATCCCTCACGCTTGCGCGACAAAGAGAGCACCATAGGACATCACCAATAATAAAACATGCAACTCAAACCAATCACGATCATCAATTAACCCATAGGACAAAACAGATCTACTCAAACATCATAGGATAGCCATACATCATTGGGAAATAATATATAGCGTTGAGCACCATGTTTAAGTAGAGATTACAGTGGGTAAAAGAGGGGTTACACCGCTGCATAGGGGGGAAGAGTTGGTGATGATGGCGGTGAAGATGTTGGTGAAGATTGCGGTGATCATGATGGCCCCTGGTGGCACTCCGGCGCCACCGGAAATGAGGGGGAGAGAGCCCCCCCTCCTTGTTCTTCTTCCTTGACCTTCTCCCTAGATGGGAGAAGGGTTTCCCCTCTGGTCCATGGTCTCCAAGGCGTGCGAGGGGCGAGAGCCCCTCCGAGATTGGATCTGTCTCACTGTCTCTCTCTGTTTCTGCATTCTCTCTGGCTGCCCTTTCACCGTTTTGTATATATATGGAGATCCGTAACTCCGATTGGACTGAAACCTTCACCGAGATTTTTTCCTAAAAATTAGCTTTCTTGCGGCAAAAGAATAGCAGCAACCGCCTTACGAGGGGCCCACGAGGGTCAGGGGTGCGCCCCCTGTCTCGTTGCTCCCTCGGGCACCGTCTCATGTTGATTTTCTTCCCATATTCTCCAAATATTCCAAGAATATTCCCCGTCCGTTTTTATCCCGTTTGGATTCCGTTTGATATTGCTTTATCCGGTTTGGATTCCATTTGGATTCCGCGAAACAAAAAATATGCAACAAACAGGAACTGGCACTGGGCACTGGATCAATATGTTACTCCCAAAAAATAGTATAAAAAGTTGCCAAAAGTATATGAAAGTTGTACAATATTGGCATGGAACAATCAAAAATTACAAATGCGACGGAGACGTATCAGCGTCATTTTCTCTGACTCTTTCACGGGGGACTAACCGGTCTTCGAGAGTCGGGTGCTCAACAGCCGGCGGGGAGACATGCCTCTCCCTGCGCGGAGGAGGCGGATGGTCGCCCCGCCGCTCGACTGCTCGAGGGCGGTCGTCTTGGTCGCGCTCGATGGTGATGCGTGTGTGGCTGCGGCTAGCATCCAGCTCTTGGTCTCTTCAATCGCGGGAGCTCGACGGGAGGGGGGAGGAGGTACTCGGCGTGCAGACCGGGTTCCACCACGCGGCGGGCGGCTTCTTGCTGCGCGGCGGCTACGTCAAGGAGCTGCTGGACGCGCTCCTTCATGCAGCGTTGCTCGTCGCCCTCCAGGTGATCCAGTTCATATGCTGCCGCCTGGGCTGCACACAGGTTTTCCAAGGGCATGGCTTAGATGGGGCGGTCGGCTCCTAGCATGCTGGCGACGGCCGCGCCATGCTGCCGAACGGTGCCCATCCGGCTCGGCTCGCCAGCAGCCGGCGTGCCGCATATAGCACGGTCGATCTCGCGCTGGTAGGCTTCATTGAGGAGCCTCATGGCCGCCAGCTTCTGGGCGCTGTCGGGGAGCGAGACGCAGAAGGCTAGCGTTGCTCCGTCTGCGTTCTCCGCAACGGGCGCGGATAAGCCCCGCATTGCCGCCTGCAGCGGGTCGTGAGCAGCCCCATCAGAGGGTCCATCGTGGCTAATGACCAGCACCTCCATGACGGTGTTGGTGCTGGCATCGCTGGTCGCAGGAGGGAGCGGGTCGTCGATGACCACCACGTTGGTGGGGAAGGCATCAGGAGATACCACGTCGAAGTCGACGAGCATCGGGTCAGTAGAGCCAACTGACTCAAGGTCAGAGGCCGGCTCGTTTTGCCTCCCTGATACGTCCATTTTGCATCCTGCTTTTATATCGATATTTATTGCATTATGGGATGTTATTACATAGTATGTCACAATACTTATGCCTATGCCCTCTTATTTTACAAGGTTTACATGAAGAGGGGGAATGCCAACAGCTGGAATTCTGGGTTGGAAAAGGAGCAAATATTATAGACCTATTCTGCACATCCCCAAAAGTCCTGAAACTCTACGGGAATTATTTCCAGAATATATAAAAAATATTGGGCGAAAGAAGTACCAGAGGGGGCCACCCACCGTCCACGAGGGTGGGGGGCACGCCCTACCCCCTGGGCGCGCCCCCCTGCCTCGTGGGCCCCCTGGTGGCCCTCCGATGCCCATCTTTGGCTATATGGAGTCTTTCGTCGAGGAAAAAAAATCATAATCAAGCTTTCGGGGAGAAACTCCGCTGCCACGTGGCGGAACCTTGGCGGAACCAATCTAGAGCTCCGGCAGAGCTGTTCTGCCGGGGAAACTTCCCTCTGGGGGGGGGGGGGAATCATCACCATCATCATCCCCAACGATCCTCTCATTGGGAGGGGGTCAATCTCCATCAACAGCTTCACCAGCACCATCTCATCTCAAACCCTAGTTCATCTCTTGTATCCAATCTTTGTATCCAAACCTCAGATTGGTACCTGCGGGTTGCTAGTAGTGTTGGTTACTCCTTTTAGTTGATGCTAGTTGGTTTACTTGGTGGAAGATCATATGTTCAGATCCATTATGCATATTAATACCCCTCTGATTATGAACATGCATATGCTTTGTGAGTAGTTACGTTTGTTCCTGAGGACATGGGAGAAGTCTTGCTATAAGTAGTCATGTGAATTCGGTATTCGTTCGATATTTTGATGAGATGTATGTTTTCATCCCTCTAGTGGTGTCATGTGAACGTCGACTACATGACACTTCACCATTGTTTGGGCCTAGAGGGAGGCATTCGGAAGTAATAAGTAGATGATGGGTTGCTAGAGTGACAGAAGCTTAAACCCTAGTTTATGCGTTGCTTCGTAAGGGGCTGATTTGGATCCATCTGTTTCATGCTATGGTTTGGTTTACCGTAATACTTCTATTGTAGTTGTGGATGCTTGCAATGGGGGTTAATCATAAGTGAGATGCTTGTCCAAGTAAGGATAGTACCCAAGCACCAGTCCTCCCACATATCAAATTATCAAAGTACTGAACGCGAATCATATGAACATGATGAAAACTAGCTTGACGATAATTCCCATGTGTCCTCGGGAGCGCTTTCCTTCATATAAGAGTTTGTCCAGGCTTTTCCTTTGCTACAAAAAGGATTGGGCCATCTTGCTGCACCTTATTTACTTTTATTACTTGCTACTTGCTACTCGTTAAAAATTACCTTATCACAAAACTATCTATTACCAATAATTTCAGTGCTTGCAGAGAATACCTTACTGAAAACTGCTTATCATTTCGTTCTGCTCCTCGTTGGGTTCGACACTCTTACTTATCGAAAAGGCTACGATAGATCCTCTATACTTGTGGGTCATCAAGACTCTTTTCTGGCACCGTTTCCGGGGAGTGAAGCGCCTTTGGTAGGTGGAATTTGGTAAGGAAAATTTTATATAGTGTGCTGAAATTTACTGTCACTTGTTACTATGGAACATAATTCTTTGAGGGGCTTGTTTGGGGTATCTTCACCCCGACCAGTAGAGAAAAGAGTTGCTCCTCAACCTACTGAACCTATTGAAAATGTTTTCTTTCAAATTTCTTTGGGTATGATAGAGAAACTGCTAGCTAATCCTTTTGTAGGAGATGGAACATTGCATCCCGATTTACACTTAATCTATGTGGATGAATTTTGTGGATTATTTAAGCTTGCAGGTATGCCCAATGATTTTATTAAGAAGAAGGTCTTCCCTTAATCTTTGAAGGGAGAGGCATTGACATGGTATTGGCTATGTGATGATATGGGATCATGGAACTGCAAACGATTGAAATTGGAATTTCATCAGAAGTTTTATCCTATGCATCTTGTTCATCGTGATTGTAATTATATATATATATATATATAATTTTTTGGCCTCACAAAGGAGAAAGCATTGCTCAATCTTGGGGGAGGCTTAAGTCAATGTTATATTCATGCCCCAATCATGAGCTCCCAAAAGAAATGATTATTCAAAAAATTTATGCTCGGCTTTCTCTCAGTAATCGCTCCATGCTCGATACTTCTTGTACTGGATCTTTTATGATGAAGACTATTGAACTCAAATGGGATTTATTGGAAAGAATTAAATGCAACTATGAAGATTGGGACCTTGACAAAGGTAAGAAGTCAGGTATAATACCTAAGTTTGATTGTGTTAAATCTTTTATGGATACCGATGTTTTCCGTGAATTTAGCACTAAATATGGACTTGACTCTGAGATAGTAGCTTCTTTCTGTGAATCCTTTTCTACTTATGTTTATCTCCCAAAGGAGAAATGGTTTAAATATAATCCTCCCACTGAGGTAAAATTAGTTGCTCCTATTAAAGTTGAAGAAAAGACTATCGCTTATGATGATCCTGTTGTTCCTGCTACTTATATTGAGAAGCCACCTTTCCTTGTTAGAATAAAGGATCATGCTAAAGCTTCAATTGTAGTCAACAAAAGTAATATTAGGACACACAAACCCCCTAAGCAAGTTAAAGTTGGACCTAAAATTTCTATGGTTAAACATCTCTTGGCTGATAATATTGATGGGCATGTTATTTACTTCTGCAATGAAGCTGCTAGAATTGCTAGACGTGATGCTAAAAATAAACATAGACTTGTTGTAGGCATGCTTGTTATTTCCGTTAAAATAGGAGATCATTGTTATCATGGCTTATGTGATATGGGTGCTAGTGCAAGTGAAATACCTCATTCCTTATACGAAGAAATTATGCATGATATTGCACCTGCTGAGATAGAAGATATTGATGTTACCATTAAACTTGCCAATAGAGATACTATTTCACCGGTTGGGATTGTTAGAGATGTTGAAGTCTTGTGTGGGAAGGTTAAATATCCTGCTGATTTTCTTGTTCTTGGTTCCCCACAAGATAGCTTTTGTCCCATTATATTTGGTAGACCCTTCTTGAACATTGTTAATGCTAGGATAGACTGCGAAAAGGATGTTGTCACTATTGGTTTGGGTGATATGTCTCATGAGTTTAATTTTGCTAAATTTAGTAGACAACCCCGTGATGAGGAATTGCCTAGTAAAGATGAAATTATTGGTCTTGCTTCTATTGTCGTGCCTCCTAATGATCCTTTAGAACAATATTTGCTAGACCATGAAAATGATACGTATATGAATGAAATAAGGGAAATAGATGAAGTATTCTTTAAACGGGGACCTATTCTGAAACACAACTTGCCTTTTGAAATCCTTGGGGATCCTCCTCCACCCAAGGGTGATCCCGTGTTTGAGCTTAAACCATTGCCTGATACTCTTAAATATGCTTATCTTGATGAAAATAAGATATATCATGTTATTATTAGTGCTAACCTTTCAGAGCATGAAGAAGAGAAATTATTAAGAACTTTGAAGAAGCACCATGCTGCTATTGGATATACTCTTGATGATCTTAAGGGCATTAGTCCCACTCTATGTCAACACAAAATAAATTTGGAGAAAGACGCCAAACCAGTTATTGATCTCCAACGACGGCTAAATCCTAAGATGAAAGAAGTGGTAAGGAAGGAAATATTAAAGCTCCTTGAAGCAGGTATAATTTATCCCATTGCTGATAGTCAGTGGGTAAGCCCTGTCCATTGTGTCCCTAAGAAGGGATGTATTAATGTCGTTCCTAATGATAAAGATGAATTGATTCCGCAAAGAATTATTACAGGTTGTAGGATGGTGATTGATTTCCACAAATTAAAAAAAGCTACTAAAAAGATCATTACCCTTTGCCTTTCATTGATCAAATGCTAGAAAGATTAGCCAAACATACACATTTTTGCTTTCTAGATGGTTACTCTGGTTTCTCTCAAATACTTGTGTCAGCAAATGATCAAGAAAAGACTACTTTTACTTGCCCTTTCGGTACCTTTGCTTACAGACGTATGCCTTTTGGCTTATGTAATGCACCTGCTACCTTTCAAAGATGCATGATGGCTATATTCTCTAACTTTTGTGAAAAGATTTGTGAAGTTTTCATGGATGATTTCTCTGTTTATGGATCCTATTTTGATGACTGCTTGAGCAACCTTGATCAAGTTTTGTAGAGATGTGAAGAAACTAACCTTGTCTTGAATTGGGAGAAGTGCCACTTTACGGTTAATGAAGGTATTGTCTTGGGGCATAAAATTTCTGAGGTTTTGAAGTTGACAAAGCTAAAGTTGATGCTATTGAAAAGATGCCGTGTCCCAAGGACATCAAAGGTATAAGAAGTTTCCTTGGTCATGCCGGTTTTTATAGGAGGTTCCTTAAGGACTTCTCAAAAATTTCCCGGCCTCCGACTAACCTATTACAAAAAGATATTCGTTTTGTCTTTGATGATGATTGTGTAGAAGCATTTGAAAGACTTAAGAAAGCCTTGATTTCTGCACCTATTGTTCGGCCACCTAATTGGAATTTACCCTTTGAAATCATGTGTGATGCTAGTGACTATGCTGTAGGTGCTGTTCTAGGACAAAGAGTTGATAAAAAATTAAATGTTATTCAATGTGCTAGTAAAACTCTAGACAATGCCCGAAGAAATTATGCTACTACTGGAAAGGAATTCTTAGCAGTTGTATTTGCTTGTGATAAGTTCAGAACTTATATTGTTGATTCTAAAGTAACTATTCACACTGATCATGCTGCTATTAAAGATCTTATGGAAAACAAAGATGCTAAACCAAGACTTATTAGATGGGTTCCCCTGCTACAAGAATTTGATTTGCATATTATTGATAGAAAAGGAGCTGAGAATCCCGTTGCACACAACTTGTCTAGGTTAGAGAATGTTCTTGATGACCCACTACCTATTGATGATAGCTTTCCCGATGAACAATTAGCTGTCATAAATGCTTTCCGCACTACTCCATGGTATGCTGATTATGCTAATTACATTGTTAATAAATTTATACCACCTAGTTTCACATACCAGCAAAAGAAAAAGTTTTTCTATGATTTAAGACATTACTTCTGGGATGACCCACACCTTTATAAAGAAGGAGTAGATGGTGTTATTAGATGTTGTATACCTGAGCATGAATGGGAACAGATCCTACACAAGTGTCACTCCGAAGCTTATGGAGGACACCATGCTGGAGATAGAACTGCACATAAGGTATTGAAATCCGGTTTTTATTGGCCTACTTTCTTCAAGGATGCCCGTAAGTTTGTCTTATCTTGTGATGAATGTCAAAGAATTGGTAATATTAGTAGACGTCAAGAAATGCCTATGAATTATTCACTCGTTATTGAACCATTTGATGTTTGGGGCTTCGATTATATGGGACCGTTTCCTTCCTCTAATGGGTATACACATATTTTAGTTGCTGTTGATTACGTTACTAAGTGGGTAGAAGCTATTCCAACTAGTAGTGTTGATCATAACACCTCTATTAAGATGCTTAAAGAAGTTATTTTTCCGAGGTTTGGATTCCCTAGATATTTAATGACTGATGGTGGTTCACATTTTATTCATGGTGCCTTTCGTAAAATGCTTGCTAAGTATGATGTTAATCATAGAATTGCATCTCCATATCACCCGCAGTCTAGTGGTCAAGTAGAATTAAGTAACAGAGAGCTCAAATTAATTTTGCAAAATACTATTAATAGATCTAGAAAGAATTGGTCCAAGAAACTTGATGATGCATTATGGGCTTATAGAACTGCATATAAAAATCCTATGGGTATGTCTCCATATAAAATGGTTTATGGAAAAGCATGTCACTTACCTCTCGAATTAGAACATAAGGGATATTGGGCCATCAAAGAGCTCAATTATGACTTCAAACTTGCCAGTGAGAAGAGGTTATTTGACATTAGCTCACTTGATGAATGGAGAACCCAGGCCTATGAGAATGCCAAACTGTTTAAAGAAAAAGTTAAAAGATGCCATGACAAAAGGATACAAAAGCGTGAGTTTAATGTAGGTGATTATGTATTGCTATACAACTCAATTTTAAGATTTTTGCAGGCAAACTTCTCTCTAAATGGGAAGGTCCTTATGTCATCGAGGAGGTCTATCATTCTGGTGCCATAAAAATCAACAACTTTGAAGGCACAAATCCGAAGGTGGTGAACGGTCAAAGAATCAAACATTATATCTCAGGTAATCTATAAATGTTGAAACCAATGTTATTGAAACCGTAACCCCGGAGGAATACATAAGAGACACTTTACAGAATTTTTAGACTCCGAAAAGGAATAGGTATGTGGTACGGTAAGTAAACCGACTCCAAAGCAGTTCCAATGGCAATTTTTCTCTGTTTTGGAATATTTAAGAAAATAAGAAGTAGTCTGGGAAGGACACGAAGCGTCCACGAGGGTGGAGGGCGCGCCCTACCCCCTGGGCGTGCCCCCTGCCTCGTGGGCACCTTGTGTGCTCTCCGAACTCCGTTTTCTTGCACGATACTTCTTTTGGTCAGTAAAAATTCATTATATAATCTTCCGAAGGTTTTGACCATCGTATCACGCAAATATCCTCTATCTTTGTTTCGAGCTGTTTCTGCTGCAGATTTAGAGCAAGATGTCTTCTCAAGAGTCAGTCGGGGAGAGTCGGGTGTCTCATCCGACACCAGGGCCAAGAGCAAACAACAATGCTAACCACTTTGGGCCATCAACTGAGGAAGAGATGGATGGCGATTTGAAAAGGATAGATGCCATGGAGGAGGATGAAGAAGTTACTTCTCATTTCCGAGTGGGACTCACTATGGGGGAACTACAAAGCTCGGCTATTCCAAACTCGGTCATCCCTTCCAATGTTTGATTTCTTTCTTATGAAAATATGAAAAAGAGTGTTACTTGTTCTCCCGCAGCTATGCAACATCCTTGGGTGAAGCGAGCTTTAGCCCTCACGGGCAAGCTCCATAAGGAAATAATGGACCTCAAGCAGCAAGTCAATAAGCTCGAAGAAGAGAATCGTATCCCGAGGGGCATCATCGCCAAAAGTATCACATCACCACCCCCGAAGAAGGATACATAAACACATGGGTATGGGCACTCCCCTTGGCAACTGCCAAGCTTGGGGGAGTGCCCCGGTATTGTATCACAATCACGTTTATCTCTACCGTTTTCTTAGTTCGATCCTTTTGGTTATATCTTGATCTAGTAGAATAAAGTTTTGGTATGATCTAGTTTTGAGTTTCGCTTTATGATCCTTCTATGTAATCGAGTCCGTGAGCTTTATAAAATAACGATTAGTGTTGAGTCAAGGGCTTGGTTATCTTGCTATGATCCTGAGGGAATAAAATAAAAGAGAAAGAATACAAAAGAAATAAAGAGATCATATGGATCTTATGGAGAGTAATGACTTCACATATAAAAAGTATGATGAATAAAAGTTGTTGAGAGTTGACAAACATAGTTTTGGTCATCGTTCCAATTAATAGGAAGTAATAAGGAAACAGAGGTTTTCACATATAAATATACTATCTTGGACATCTTTTATGATTGTGAGCACTCATTAAAATATGACATGCTAAAGAGTTGACGTTGGACAAGGAAGACAATGTAATGGGTTATGTTTTCTTACATCTGAGATAAATTATATTGTCATGGATCATCCAACATGTTGAGCTTCCCTTTCCCTCTCATGCTAGCCAAATTCTTTGCACCAAGTAGAGATACTACTTGTGCTTCCAAATATCCTTAACCCAGTTTTGCCATGAGAGTCCACCATATCTACCTATGGATTGAGTAAGATCTTTCAAGTAAGTTGTCATCGCTGTAAGCAATAGAATTGCTCCCTAAATATGTATGAATTATTAGTGTCGAGAAAATAAGCTTTATACGATCTTGTGATGTGGAAGAAATAAAAGCGACAGACTGCATAATAAAGGTCCATATCACAAGTGGCAATATAAAGTGACGTTCTTTCGCATTAAGAGTTTGTGCATCCAACCATAAAAGCACATGACAACCTCTGCTTCCCTCTGCGAAGGGCCTATCTTTTATTCTTGTCTTATAGTTCATGCAAAGAGTCATGGTGATATTCATCTTTCCTTTTTAAATTTTATCCTTTGGCAAGCACAATGTGTTGGAAGGATCCTGATATATATGGCTAATTGGATGTGGGTTTTCATGAACTATTATTGTTGACATTACCCTTGAGGTAAAACGTTGGGAGGCAAAACTATAAGCCCCTGTCTTTCTCTATGTCCGATTAAAACTTCATAACCATAAATATTGTGTGGGTGTTAGCAATTATGAAAGACTAAAAGATGGTTGAGTATGTGGACTTGCTAAGAAGCTCTTATATTGACTCTTTCCTATGTTATGATAAATTGCAATTGCTTCAATGACTGCGATTATAGCTTGTTAGTTTTCAATGAAGTTTCTGATTCATACTTGAGTATGTGAATGAATTGTTACTTTAGCATGGAAGATCATATGACAATATATATATATATATATTGATGTCCTAAGAATGATCATGATGCCCTCATGTCTGTATTTTATTTTATCGACACCTCTATCTCTAAACATCTGGACATCTTTTTCGATTTCGGCTTTCACTTGAAGACAAGCGAGGTCTGAGCTTGGGGGAGTTGATACGTCCATTTTGCATCATGCTTTTATATCGATATTTATTGCATTATGGGCTGTTATTACACATTATGTCACAATACTTATGCCTATTCTCTCTGATTTTACAAGGTTTACATGAAGAGGGGGAATGCCGACAGCTAGAATTCTGGGCTGGAAAAGGAGCAAATATTAGCGACCTATTCTGCACATCTCCAAAAGTCCTAAAACTCCACGGGAATTATTTTCAGAATATAAAAAAAATATTGGGATAAAGAAGTACCAGAGGGGGGCCACCCACCATCCACGAGGGTGGGGGCGCGCCCTACCCCCTGGGCGCGCCCTCCTGCCTCGTGGGCCCCCTGGTGTCCCTCTGATGCCCATCTTTGGCTCTATATGCATTCTTACGTTGAGGAAAAAAATCATAAGCAAGCTTTCGGGAAGAAAATCCGCCGCCACGAAGCGGAACCTTGGTGGAACCAATCTAGGGCTCCGACAGAGCTGTTCTGCCGGGGAAACTTCCCTCCGGGAGGGGGAAATCATCACCATCATCATCCCCAACGATCCTCTTATCGGGAGGGGGTCAATCTCCATCAACATATTCACCAGCAACATCTCATCTCAACCCCTAGTTCATCTCTTGTATCCAATCTTTGTATCCAAACCTCAGATTGGTACCTGTGGGTTGCTAGTAGTGTTGATTACTACTTGTAGTTGATGCTAGTTGGTTTACTTGGTGGAAGATCATATGTTCAGATCCATTATGCATATTAATACCCCTATGATTATGAACATGAATATGCTTTGTGAGTAGTTACGTTTGTTCCTGAGGACATGGGAGAAGTCTTGCTATAAGTAGTCATGTGAATTCGGTATTCGTTCGATATTTTGATGAGATGTATGTTGTCATCCCTCTAGTGGTGTCATGTGAATGTTTACTACATGACACTTCACCATTGTTTGGGCCTAGAGGGTGGCATTGGGAAGTAATAAGTAGATGATGGGTTGCTAGAGTGACAGAAGCTTAAACCCTAGTTTAGGTGTTGCTTCGTAAGGGGCTGATTTGGATCCATATGTTTCATGCTATGGTTAGGTTTACCTTAATACTTCTGTTGTAGTTGCGGATGCTTGCAATGGGGGTTAATCATAAGTGGGATGCTTGTCCAAGGAAGGACAGTACCCAAGTACGGTCCACCCACATATCAAATTATCAAAGTACCGAACGCGAATCATATGAACGTGATGAAAACTAGCTTGACGATAATTCCCATGTGTCCTCGGGAGCGCTTTCCTTCATATAAGAGTTTGTCCAGGCTTGTCCTTTGCTACAAAAAGGATTGGGCCATCTTGCTGCACCTTATTTACTTTTACTACTTGCTACTCGTTACAAATTACCTTATCATAAATCTATTTGTTACCGATGATTTCAGTGCTTGCAGAGAATACCTTACTGAAAACTGCTTATCATTTCCTTCTGCTCCTTGTTGGGTTCGACACTCTAACTTACCGAAAAGGCTACGATAGATCCCCTACACTTGTGGGTCATCACTCCCAACCTTTTACCTCAAGGGTAATGTCATCAATAATAGTTCATGAAAACTCACATCCAATTAACTATATATATCTGGATCTTTCCAACACATTGTGCTTGCCAAAGGATAAAATGTAAAAAGAAAGGTGAAGATCACCGCGACTCTTTGCATGAAGTACAAGACAAGAATAAAAGATAGGCCCTTCACAGAGAGAAGCAGAGGTTGTCATGTGCTTTTATGGTTGGATGCATAAAATCTTAATGCGAAAGAACGTCACTTTATATTGCCACTTGTGATATGGACCTTTATTATGCAGTCCGTCGCTTTTATTTCTTCCGCATCACAAGATCATATAAAGCTTATTTTCTTCACACTAATAAATCATACATATTTAGAGAGCAATTTTTATTGCTTGCAACGATGATAACTTACTTGAAGGATCTTACTCAATCCATAGGTAGATATGGTGGACTCTCATGGCAAAACTGGGTTAAGGATATTTGGAAGCACAAGTAGTATCTCTACTTGGTGCAAAGAATTTGGCAAGCATGACAGAGAAAGGCAAGCTCAACATGTTGGATGATCCATGACAATATAATTTATCTCAGATGTAAGAAAACATAACCCCTTACGTTGTCTTCCTTGTCCAACATCAACTCTTTAGCATGTCATATTTTAATGAGTGCTCACAATCATAAAAGATATCCAAGATAGTATATTTATATGTGAAAACCTCTGTTTCCTTATTACTTCCTATTAATTGGAACGATGACCAAAACTATGTTTGTCAACTCTCAACAACTTTTATTCATCATACTTTTTATATGTGAAGTCATTACTCTCCATAAGATCCATATGATCTCTTTATTTCTTTTTTATTCTTTCTCTTTTATTTTATTCCCTCAAGATCATAGCAAGATAACCAAGCCCTTGACTCAACACTAATCGTTATTTTATAAAGCTCACGGACTCGATTACATAGAAGGATCATAAAGCAAAACTCAAAACTAGATCATACTAAAACTTTATTCTACTAGATCAAGATATAACCAAAAGGATCGAACTAAGAAAACGGTAGAGATAAAAGTGATGGTGATACGATACTAGGGCACTCCCCCAAGCTTGGCAGTTGCCAAGGGGAGTGCCCATACCCATGTGTTTATGTATCCTTCTTTGTTAGTGAAGAAGGTGTTAGTGATGATGGATAATCGCACATCGAGTGTAGGAGATCCTCCAATTTGCGGATAATGCCCTTGAGTGCGATGATATGCTCCTTCAACAAAATATTTTCACTTGTGAGATACTTGTTTTGAATGCGAGCTAACTCAATCATCTTGAAAGCTTCAATCTCCGTTGGGGTAAAGAGATTGTGATGAGGTTGAAGGATGTCTTCTTCTACTACTGTCGGAACTTGATCCCCCACAGCCTTCTTGATCCCATCATCCTTGTTGATCTCTCCAGGCTCTTCTCTTTTCAGCTCTATCATCATTAGCCAAGCATCGTTGCCCTCATTGTTGGAAGAGGAAGGAGAAGACATGATGCCTGGCCTTGACAACCCTGACAGAAAACAACTCGAAACAAAAACAGAGGATATTTGCGTGATACGGTGGTCAAAACCTTCGGGAGATTATATAATGAATTTTTACCGACCAAAAGAAGTATCGTGCAATAAAACAGAGTCCGGAGGGCACATGAGGTGCCCACAAGACAGGGGGTGCGCCCAGGGAGTAGGGCATGCCCTCCACCCTCGTGGAAGCCTCGTGTCCTTTCCGGACTACTTCTTATTTTCCTATTTTCTTAAATATTCCAAAACAGGGAAAAATTGCCATTAGGACTGTTTTGGAGTCTGTTTACTTACCGTACCACGTACCTATTCCTTTTCGGAGTCTGAAAATTCTGGAAAGTGTCTCTTATGTATTCCTCCGGGGTTACGGTTTCAATAACATTGGTTTCAACATTTATAGATTACCTGAGATATAATGTTTGATCCTTTGAACGTTCACCACCCTCGAATTTGTGCCTTCGAAGTTGTTGATTTTTATGGCACCAACACGATAGACCTCCTCGATGACGTAAGGACCTTCCCATTTAGAGAGGAGTTTGCCTGCAAAAAATCTTAAACGAGAGTTGTATAACAATACATATTCACCTACATTAAACTCACGTTTTTGTATCCTTTTGTCATGCCATCTTTTAACTTTTTCTTTAAACAATTTGGCATTCTCATAGGCCTGGGTTCTCCATTCATCAAGTGAGGTAATGTCAAAAAGCCTCTTCTCACCGGCAAGTTTGAAACCATAATTGAGCTCTTTAATGGCCCAATATGCCGTATGTTCTAGTTCGAGAGGTAAGTGACATGCTTTACCATAAACCATTTTATACGGAGACATACCCATAGGATTTTTATATGCAGTTCTATAAGCCCATAATGCACCATCAAGTTTCTTGGACCAATTCTTCCTAGATCTATTAACAGTCTTTTACAAAACTAATTTAAGCTCTCTATTACTCAATTCTACTTGACCACTAGATTGTGGGTGATAAGGAGATGCAATTCTATGATTAACATCATACTTAGCAAGCATTTTACGAAAAGCACCATGAATAAAATGTGAACCACCATCAGTCATAAGATATCTAGGGACTCCAAACGTCGGAAAAATAACTACTTTAAGCATCTTAATAGAGGTGTTATGATTAGCACTACTAGTTGGAGTAGCTTCTACCCACTTAGTAATGTAATCAACATCAACTAAAATATGTGTATACCCATTAGAGGAAGGAAACGGTCCCATATAATCAAAGCCCCAAACATCAAATGGTTCAATAACAAGTGAATAATTCATAGGCCTTTCTTGATGCCTACTAATGTTACCAATTCTTTGACATTCATCACAAGACAAAACCAACTTACGAGCATCCTTGAAGAGAGTAGGCCAATAAAAACCGGATTGCAATACCTTATGAGCAGTTCTATCTGCAGCATGGTGTCTGTCGGTGTCAAAACCAGCGGATCTCGGGTAGGGGGTCCCGAACTGTGCGTCTAGGCCGGATGGTAACAGGAGGCAAGGGACACGAAGTTTTACCCAGGTTCGGGCCGTCTTGATGGAGGTAAAACCCTACGTCCTGCTTGATTAATATTGAAGATATGGGTGTTACAAGAGTAGATCTACCACGAGATCAGAGAGGCTAAACCCTAGAAGCTAGCCTATGGTGTGATTGTATGTTGTGATCGTTGTCCTATGGACTAAAAACCCTTCGGTTTATATAGACACCGGAGAGGGTTAGGGTTACACAAAGTCGGTTACAAAGGAGGAGATATCCATATACGTATTGCCTAGCTTGCCTTCCACGCCAAGTAGAGTCCCATCCGGACACGAGACGAAGTCTTCAATCTTGTATCTTCATGGTCTAACAGTCCGGCCAATGGAGATAGTCCGGCTGTCCGGAGACCCCCTAATCCAGGACCCCCACAGTAACCCCTGAACCAGGCTTCAATGATGACGAGTCCGGTGCGTAGTTGTCTTCGGCATTGCAAGGCGGGTTCCTTCTCCGAATACATTACAGAAGAAGTTGAATACGAGGATAGTGTCCGACACTGCAAAATAAGTTCCACATTCCGCCGTAGAGAGAATAATTTTTCCGCATATCTAATTTGCTGGATTGTTTTGACAACATGACATCATGTCATGGCCCGGTGATTATTCGAACTGTTTCTCTTAACCAGCTCCACACATAACGCGAGGCGGTTTCTTGACACGTCTTGCCGAAGCGGAGATCGTGTTCCCCTAATTACGAGATTCTCATTAATGCGGTTCGTGGGTAACCCAACCATGTCTAGGACTCCTAGATTATAGGTAAGTCCTAAACGGCTACAGAGAGGACGCTTGATATTCACCCTCTTTATAAGGGGACAAGGTTTTCGCATTTTCCCTCTCATGCTCAATCAAACCCTTCCCCCACCTCGAGTTCTAACACCCAAAGCCCAGGTCAGGTGCTCCGGATCTTCAATCATGTCCGGATCCAGCCTTCAAGGCTGATGGACGCCCTCCTCCATTACGGAAGAGGACATTAAGAAGTTGAGGGAGGCCAGATACCTGACCGCCGAGGTTTCGCATCCGCTGCCTGCCCAAGGGCAGGTCGTCCTACTCCCGAACCCAACGAGAATGTTGTGTTCGTCTCCCACTTCCTCCGAGGTCTAGGCCTCACTCTGGATCCTTTCGTCAGGGGCTTGATGTTCTATTACGGGCTAGATTTCCATGATCTAGCCCCGGACTCCTTTCTCCACATCATGACATTTATTGTCATGTGTGAGGCCTTCCTCCGCGTTACCCCTCACTTTGGCCTGTGGCTGAAGACCTTTGAAGTAAAACCGAAGATGATCGAGGGGCAACAAGCAGCGTGCGGAGGTGCATCAATAGGCAAGATGGCAGGAGCTCCATGGCCGAGAGGTTCCTTTCCAGAGGTGCCCGAATTATGGCAACGGGAGTGGTCTTATGTCATGGCTCCCAGAAGTGCCAAGTGGGCGGCTGCCCCCACTTTCCGCTCGGCCCCCCCACCACAACTGATGTCATGGATTAGCAGGGGTCTGATCTGGGGTCCAGCCAAGGACGTGCCTATACTGCAAAGCCGCATCCGAGATCTCTTTGAGGGAGATTTCAATTTGGTTGCGGTAATACAAGTTATGCTGGTTCGCCAAGTCCAGCCTTGCAAACGCCGACCCCTGCGCTTGTGGGAGTTCAACCCAGAGGGACCACGTGCCATTCAAGGTTTCCTCGGCCTGACGCACGAGGAGATGTACAAGTCATTCTTCGGACCTCAAGTGGAATGTCCGGATATCACCGAGGACGTGGGCCTGAGCAGTAACCGCGCTGCCGAACAAGTAGGAAATCCTCTAGCCGAACACATTGTCTTTTATTCGAAGTTATTTCTGAGAGTTCGCTTTTTGACCAGGACTGGCTAACAAAGGCGAAGATGATTCGGTGTTCGGCCCCCCTCCCTGAGGGTTTGGAAAATCCAGTATTGGAGAAGAGGCTCGAGGTCGCACCTTGCCCGGAGCCCTTGAAGGAAGATACCGAGGGGGATAATACGGGCGAACGCGGGCCCCCATCGCTACCCGCTCCGACCGAGGGAACGAGCATTTCCACGAAGGAGGACAACCGGGGGAGGAAAAGTACTGCTTCCGAGGATCCGGAAGCCGAGGCCTCCAAACGGGAGAAGAAGTCTCCCACGGAGGGTCCTGCCTCGGGGGATGCTTTTGCCGCACAAAGTCTGCGAGGGGGTCAGCCCTCCAACGAGTCATAAGTGATCCCAAAATATTTTAATAGTAAGAGTATGCTATCTTTTTCCTCTGAGAAAACAACCACCGCATATATCTTGCAGTTCGGGCCTCAGCCCCTCTCAAATGAGTTTGTCTTCGGGGGATCTTCTTCCGGAGATGATGGAGAGCGAAACGCCTCCCCCGGACTCCTCCGCTCCAGAAGCAGGCGACCCCGAAGTGTCATCGCGGAGGGCCTCTCCGGATCCGGTGAGGCCAGAAGATAGTCCCGTAGACCCCAGAAGTCCCCAGTGTCCGGCTCCCGAAGAGAGCATACGAAAGAGTCCGGCACTGCCTGGTGTGCGGTCGGACGTTCTGAGGGAGTTGGTGGGGCGAGCAGCCATCTCAGAAGAGCACCGTACGCTGATGGGTACGGTCATGGAGAGAATCTCGTCCGCTGAAAGCGGATTACATGAAGCCTTTATGAGTCTATTGACAGGCTTTGAGGTATGTGAGATAATATGTGATAGTACTCCACATGTTATAGTAGCCCCTGAGACTCTGGTTGTCGTTGAGAACGGCGGTGAACAGAGGATCGTATTCCCAGGTAATAACCAAACTGCCTTCATGTGCAGGTGGTGGGAGATCCGGTGGCTAGCCGGACTAGGGAGTTTGCCCAATTAAAACGGCAACTGGATGCGGCAGACGCCGACATCGAGCTTGTTAACAAGAGGCTTGACGAGGCACAGGGTAAGTGTTATTATCTGGTGAACGCCACATAGTGAGAGCAGCATAATGCCAGTATCTTTAATATGTTGTGACTGCAGATGGAGCTGCCACCGTGGAAGCCTTACGGGCGGAACTTGCCCGAGCCAAGGAACAAGCGAGGATTAGTAATGTGGCTGCTTTGAAGGCAGCCGAAGAGCTGAAAGCCGAGAAGGCCGCACATTGCGAGAGCCAGGAGAAGATGGCCAAGATGGCCGTAGAGTTAAAAGTCACTGCCGACCGTTGCCGGGTCCTTGAGAAAGAAAATTAAGCGAAGGCAACGGACCTTGAGAAGGCCGCGGCGGCAGACAAAGACACCTGTTCTGCTATGAGAGCGAAGAAGGAGGAGCTGCGGGAAGCCGGGAATATTGCGGCTGGGAAACCCTTCATGTTACGGAGAAAGTTCGGAGATCCACGGTATGCCCCTCTAGATTGGCTGTGGAGCTCGGTAGATGCGTATATGGATTTGGCGGCGAGCGTTGCCGATGCGGCCAAGTACTTCCAAGGTCAGACAGATCATGAAGTGGACAAGCTGTTCTGGACACAATTCCACGTTCCAGAGCGTCCGCTTGCATTGAATGACCAGCTAGCCGAATGGGCCGAACTGAATAGGTTGTCCGGACTCGCCATGAGGTCTGTTGTGGATCTGCTATGGCCGGAAGGGCCTAAGCCGAACAGCTATTTCAGCTTAGTGCAGCAATTCCTTGATGCGGTGCCGCGCATTAATGCGATGAAGAGGTCGGTGTGCATAGAAGGCTCGTGGATGGCCCTTGCCCATGTTAAAGCATACTGGGCGGAGATGGACGCTACCACTGTTGCGGCGCAGGGTTCGGCCATAGGCCGTGTGGCTGCCGAACACTATTTCGAGGAAGTTCTCGAGGGTGCTCGTTTGATAGAGGCCCAGTGCTCGAAAAATATTATGTTTGAGTGATATGTATTCTCATTGTAAACATAATGCTTTTATGAATTTTATAAGGCTATGTTTATACTTTTTCCTGAAAGTAGTATGATGCCTCCTGTGCGGTCGTTTATGTATATGTGTGTATAACCTGAAAGATTGCAGCCGTCGGCTTCAACCCTCACGCATATAATGCGGAGGTGCTAGCAAAAAACGTGTGTTCACACTTAACCCAACGTCTTGGTCCTGATAAGGAGGTGATAGCACAGCGAGCGAGGCAACCGGACTATAATGCTTTAACACTTTCACTTAGCCATAGGAGTTTGACAGTGGGGCTACTAGATAGCCCCTAGTGGCTCCGCACTCTCCTGATCGCGGGGTGCGTATATGCCTGGCCGGAAAAACGGCCCTTCATCGAGGCGGAGGAATTCTAACATTCCGATAGGTCATCGAGTGGTTGACCAGTCTCACGCTATATCATGACAGTCAGTTTTCGGCTTTCTCTACTGAGGCCCTCGTCCGGATGAACCAGGGCACAATCGCAGTAGTTCTCCTGGTGCTACCTTAGCTGGTAAAGAGGAACATAAGGCACCAAAACACAAGAGCCAGGCAAACCCAACATTTGACCAAAGACAATGATTCGGAGCTGATGCATATAAGGCCGAACTCGCGACGCCGAACACTCCCTAAGGTATTCAGTCTTTATGGTGTAAACCGGGCCGAAATAGTGCCGCTTGTAAGAAGCCCCTTGTGTCCAAGTACGTGCATTATTCTGACGTGGCCACATGCCAAGACATCAGCATCCTTCTCAATTGTGCTGAGAATTCGGTGGATATGTATCAACAAGAGACAGTAAAAAGGTTTACGCAGGGTCTTAATCTAAAAAGAATCCTTGGAGCGGGTCCCTGCTGCACGTCTGCGCCTGTGTCTCTGTTGTGTCGTATCCTGGACGGGTGTAGCACGATGATTATCTGTAAAAGAGAGGAGCTCAGGTAAAAAAGCTGTCGTGCAAAAAGATAGTTTTTAAATAAACCATGTATAATTCAAGGTGAGTAAGAATTGCCACTTGTCTGCGCACGCTGAGCCCCTTGTATTTGTAATAGGGGTGTGATCATTGATCTGGTATAAATTGCATATAGCTGCACCGGACTCGTCTAACTGTGTCCGAGGTCGTGACGACCTGCTAAATGTTTTAGTTGGTGAGGCCGTTTTTAGTGTGCGGCTGTCAAGGCAGCCGCACGCTCTTCGGCGCGCAGAAATCGCTTAATATTTCCGTTCACTATAATGATGCCACATGGACCGGGCATCTTGAGTGTGAGGGAAGCGTAGTGTGGTATTGCATTAAAGCAAGCGAAAGCTTCGCGTCCGAGTAGTGCTTGATAGCCACTTTGGAACGGAGCGATGTGGAAGGTTAGATGTTTGCTACAGAAGTTATCGGGGAAGCCGAATATAACTTTTAGTAGCAGGGAGCCCGTGCAACGAGCCCCTGGGCCTGGCGTTACTCCTTTAAAGGTAATATTGCTATGGCGAATTTTTGTTGGGTCTATCCCCATTTCGCGGATTGTATCCTGGTATATCAGATTTAGACTGCTGCCACCGTCCATCAGGACTCGTGCGAAGCGGTATCCGACAATTGTTGGGTCTAATACCAGGGCAGCCCATCCTGCACGCCGGATACTTGCTAAGTAATCACGATGGTCGAAAGTGATCGGTTGAGACGACCAGTGGCAGGAATCCGCGATGACAGGTCGTCGAGCGTATTTTTCTGGGAGTGCCGTTTTGTTTCTTCCATTGATCACGTGCAACACGTTTACTGTTTTGACTTCTCGTGGAAATTTCTTTTGTTCCCCAGCGTCTCCCTTGAGAGGCTCACCCTCATCTTCGCTTGGTGTATCCTCCCCCTTGTGTACGGCGTTGAGCTTGCCAGACTGCTTGAAGACCCAACATTCTCTGTGGGTATGATTGGCTGGTTTGCCAGGGGTGCTATGGACCTGACATATTTGGTCCAGAATTTTATTCAGGCTGGACAGTTTGTCTCTGGCGTCTTTGGAGGGCGGCTTCTGACCTGGCCGAGAGCTTTTGAATCCGGCATTTACTGCTGTGTTCTTCGTGCTATCTCCTTTGTTCTGGTGTTTGTTATTGCTGTTGCGCTGTGATTTCCCGTTTCCATCTCTAACTTCGGATGTACTGGGGTCGCTGGTGCTGCATCTGGCTAGCCAGCTGTCCTCACCTGCGCAAAAGTGGGTCATGAGGCTTGTTAATGCTGCCATCGTTCTCGGCTTTTCTTCGCCGAGGTGTCGGGCAAGCCATTCGTCACGGACCCTGTGCTTAAAAGCTGCCAAGGCTTCGGCGTCCGGACAGTCGACAATTTGGTTCTTTTTAGTAAGAAACCTATTCCAAAGCTTTCGGGCTGACTCTCCGGGCTGTTGAGTTAAATGACTCAAATCATCCGCGTCCGGAGGTCGGACATAAGTCCTTGAAAGTTTGCCCAAAAAGCGTCTTCGAGCTCTGCCCAGCTTCCAATGGAGTTTTCGGGGAGGCCTTTGAGCCAGTGATGGGATGGCCCTTTGAGTTTGAGTGGTAAGTACTTGATGGCGTGGAGATCATCTCCTCGAGCCATATGGATGTGGAGGATATAGTCCTCGATCTAGACCCCAGGGTCTGTTGTTCCGTCGTATGCCTCTATGTTGACAGGTTTGAATCCCTCTGGAAATTCATGATACAGCACCTCATCGGTGAAACATAGGGGGTGCGCGGCACCCCTATATCTGGGTGTACCGCGTTGTTCGGATGTTATATCGTATGCTGGGGCGTGCTTGCGTGGTCCATAGATGGATCCGGTTGCGCTGTCCTTTTGGTGCAAGCCCCCGCGTGAATCGTGTATTGTCTTGTGAGTGGCATTGTTTGCCGCTCTATGTTGGTCGTGAGGTCGTCTATCCGGCCAGGTGGCTGTTTTGATTTTTGGTTGTGAGGGGTCTGAGGCCTCCTCATCAAATTCAGGTAGCAACTTCCGCTTTGGGTAGCTCTTGGTGGGGCGATTGTCACCGTACTTCGCTGCTGTGTTGAGTACTTTACTCCATCTAATTTGGAGTGTGTCCTACGCAGCCTTGAGCCTTTGCTTCTGCTTTTTTAGGCTCCTCGCGGTGGCAACAAGCCTTTGACGGGCATTCTGCTGTTCCGGGTGCCTGTCCGGCGTTGTGTCGTCCGGACTATTATCTTTGACAGAATTGGTTTGTTCGGTTTGATTTTCCGTATTGCCATGGTCCAGCAGTGGTTCGCCCTGCTCCAACGCTGGGTCTGTGTGATCGTTATTTCTGGCGAGGCGGGATTTGGGGCGGCACTTGCGCCGCCGCTTTGACTGATTCTCGAGGGAACAAGCCTTCGGTGCGTCCTTCTGTTCCTCGTCGTCGTCTTCTTTTGGTGTGTCCACCATGTATACGGCATATGATGAAGTGCACGTCCAGCGCCCTGTGGGCGGTGGTTCATCTTCGCCTCCCGCATCGTTGTCCATACCGTCGATGTCTATAGAGTCGAAGTCGAGCATGTCGGTTAAATCATCGACAGTGGCTACAAAGTGGGTGGTGGGTGGGCGTCAAATTTCTTCGTCGTCTGTATCCCAATTCTATTGGCCATAATCCGGCCAGGGCTCTCCTGACAAAGAGAGAGACCTTAGTGAATTCAGAATGTCGCCGAAGGGCGAGTGCTGAAAGATATCTGCGGCGGTGAATTCCATGATCTGCGCCCACTTGGATTCGATTGGCAGGGGCGCGGATGGTTCAGGGTCCGGAAGAGAATCCGGCACCTTGGAGTCACGGGCTGTGCGGAGGATTATGCTGGTGTTTGGCTCGATCGCCGTCGAGACTGCAGCCCCTGAGGCGGTGCCTAGCCGCCCGTCCTTGATTGGCACAGCTGGCTCCGAGCTAAGGGTCGGAGCTGATGTGGGCGCGGCCTCTGGGGTACCGTCCGGTGGCAGAGCTAGGTCATACCCATCGCGACATTGCGGCGCGCCCGGCTGTGGCTCGAATCCGTCGAAGATCAAGTCCCCACGGATGTTGGCTGTGGAATTCAAACTTCCAAATCTGACCTAATGGCCAGGGGCATAGCTTTCAATCTGCTCCAGATGGCCAAGCGAATTAGCCCGCAGTGCAAAGCCGCCGAATACGAAGATCTGTCCGGGGAGAAAAGTCTCACCCTTGACCACATCGCTATCGATGATAGTAGGAGCCATCAAGCCTAACGGCGACGACACAGAGGAACTCTCAATGAAAGCACCAATGTCGGTGTCAAAACCGGCGGATCTCGGGTAGGGGGTCCCGAACTGTGCGTCTAGGCCAGATGGTAACAGGAGGCAAGGGACACGAAGTTTTAACCAGGTTCGGGCCCTCTTGATGGAGGTAAAACCCTACGTCCTGCTTGATTAATATTGAAGATATGGGTGTTACAAGAGTAGATCTACCACGAGATCAGAGAGGCTAAACTCTAGAAGCTAGCCTATGGTGTGATTGTATGTTGTGATGGTTGTCCTATGGACTAAAAACCCTTCGGTTTGTATAGACACCGGAGAGGGTTAGGGTTACACAAAGGTCGGTTACAAAGGAGGAGATATCCATATACGTATTGCCTAGCTTGCCTTCCACGCCAAGTAGAGTCCCATCTGGACACGAGACGAAGTCTTCAATCTTGTATCTTCATAGTCTAACAGTCCGGCCAATGGAGATAGTCCGGCTGTCCGGAGACCCCCTAATCTAGGACTCCCACAGTGTCCTCCATAAGCCTCGGAGTGACACTTGCATAGGATCTGTTCCTGTTCATGCTCAGGTACACAACGTCTAATAACACCATCTACTCCTTATTTATAATGATGCGGGTCATCCTAGAAGTAATGTCTTAAATCATAGAATAATTTTTTGTTTTGCTGGTATGTGAAACTAGGTGGTATAAACTTAGCAACAATATAATTAGCATAATCAGCATACCATGGAGCAGTAAGAGAAGCATTTATGACAGCTAATTGTTCATCAAGAAAGCTATCATCAATAGGTAGTGGGTCATCAAGAACATTCTCTAACCTAGACAGGTTGTCTGCAACGGGGTTCTCAGCTCCCTTTCTATCAATAATATGCAAATCAAATTCTTGTAGCAAGAGAACCCATCTAATAAGTCTAGGTTTAGCATCTTTCTTTTCCATGAGATATTTAATAGCAGCGTGATCAGTGTGAACGGTTACTTTAGAATCAACAATATAAGGTCTGGACTTAACACAAGCAAACACAACTGCTAAAAACTCTTTTTTAGTAGTAGCATAATTTCTTTGAGAATTGTCTAGAGTTTTACTAGCATATTGAATAACATTTAATTTCTTATCAACTCTTTATCCTAGAACAGCCCTACAACATAATCACTAGCATCACACATAATTTCAAATGTTAAATTCCAATCAGGAGGCTGAACAATAGGTGCAGAAATCAAAGCTTTCTTAAGTATTTCAAATGCTTCTACATAGTCATCATCAAAAACAAAAGGAACATCTTTTTGTAAGAGATTAGTCAGAGGCTGAGAAATTTTAGAGAAGTCCTTAATGAACCTCCTATAAAAAACGGCATGACCAAGGAAACTTCTTATACCTTTGATGTCCTTAGGACACGACATCTTTTCAATAGCATCAACTTTAGCTTTATCAACTTCAATACCTCTTTCATAAATTTTATGCCCCAAGACAATACCTTCATTAAACATAAAGTGGCACTTCTCCCAATTCAATATAAGATTTGTTTCTTCGCATCTCTGCAAAACTCGATCAAGGTTTCTCAAGAAATCATCAAAAGAAGTTTCATAAACAGAAAAATCATCCATGAATACCTCAACAATCTCTTCACAAAAGTTAGAGAATATAGCAGTCATACATCTTTGAAAGTTAGCAGGTGCATTACATAAACCAAAAGGCATACATCTATAAGCAAAGGTACCGAAAGGGCAAGTAAAAGTTGTATTTTCTTGATCCTCTTTTGACACTGGTATTTGAGAGAAACCAGAATAACCATCTCGGAAGAAAAAATGTGTATGCTTGGATAATCTTTCTAGCATTTGATCAATAAAAGGTAAAGGGTAGTGATCCTTTTTAGTAGCTTTATTTAATTTGCAGAAATCAATTACCATTCTGTAACCTATAACAATTCTTTGTGGAATCAATTCATCTTTATCATTGGGAACTACAGTAATACCTCCCTTCTTAGGGACACAATGAACATGACTTACCCACTGACTATCAGCAACGGGATAAATTATACCTGCCTCCAGAAGCTTTAGTATTTCTTTTCTTACCACTTCTTTCATCTTAGAATTTAACCGTCGTTGGTGATCAACAACCGGTTTAGCATCTTTCTCCAGTTTTATTTTGTGCTGGCATAGAGTGGGACTAATGCCCTTAAGATCATCAATAGTATATCCAATAGCAGCACGGTGCTTCTTCGGAGTTTTCAATAATTTCTTTTCTTCATGCTCTGAAAGGTTAGCACTAATAATAACAGGATATATCTCTTTCTCATCAAGATAAGCATATTTAAGAGTATCAGGTAAAGGTTTAAGCTCAAACATGGGATCACCCTTAGGTGGAGGAGGATCCCTTAGAATTTTAACAGGAAAGTTGTGCTTCAAAATAGGTCCCTGTTTAAAGAATACTTCATCTATTTCCCTTCTTTCATTCATAAACATATCATTTTCATGGTCTAGCAAATATTGTTCTAAAGGATCACTAGGAGGCACGGCAATAGAAGCAAGACCAATAATTTCATCTTTACTAGGCAATTCTTTATCATGGGGTTGTCTACGAAATTTAGCAAAATTAAATTCATGATACATATCCCCTAAACCAACAGAAACAATATCTTTATTACAATCTATCTTACCATTAACAGTATTCAAGAAGGGTCTACCAAATATAATGGGACAAAAGTTATCTTGTGGGGAACCAAGAACATGAAAATCAGGAGGGTATTTAACTTTCCCACACAAGACTACAACATCTCTAACAATCCCAACCGGTGAAATAGTATCTCTATTGGCAAGCTTAATTGTATCATCAATCTCCTCTATCTCAGCAGGTGCAATATCATGCATAAATTCTTTGTATAAGGAATGGGGTATTGCACTTGCACTAGCACCCATATCACATAAGCCATGATAACAATGATCTCCTATCTTAATAGAAATAACTGGCATGCCTACAACAGGTCTATGTTTATTTTTAGTTTCGGTTCTAGTAATTCTAGCAGCTTCATCACAGAAGTAAACAACATGCCCATCAATATTATCAGCCAAGAGATCTTTAACCATAGCAACACTAGGTTCAACTTTAATTTTCTCAGGGGGTTTGGGTGTCTTAATATTACTTTTGTTGACCACAGTTGAAGCTTTAGCATGATCCTTTATTCTAACGGGGAAAGGTGGTTTCTCAATATAAGAAGTAGGAACAACAGGGTCATTATAAGTGATAGTCTTTTCTTCAACTTTAATAGGTGCAACTACTTTTCCTTCAATGGGAGGATTATATTTAAACCACTTCTCCTTAGGGATATCAACATGAGTAGCAAAGGATTCACATAAAGAAGCTACTATCTCAGAGTCAAGTCCATATTTAGTGCTAAATTCACGAAAAGCATTGGCATCCATAAAAGATTTAACACAATCAAAGTTAGGTGTTATACCTGACTCCTTACCTTCGTCGAGGTCCCAATCTCCAGAGTTGCATTTAATTCTTTCCAATAAATCCCATTTGAATTCAATAGTCTTCATCATAAAAGAACCAGTATAAGAAGTATCGAGCACGGAGCGATTACTGAGAGAAAGCCGAGCATAAATTTTTTGAATAATCATTTATTTTGAGAGCTCATGATTGGGGCATGAATATAACATTGACTTAAGCCTCCCCCAAGCTTGAGTGATGCTTTCTCCTTCGCGAGGCCAAAAATTATATATATAATTATGATCACAATGAACAAGATGCATAGGATAAAACTTCTGATGAAATTCCAATTTCAATCGTTGGTAGTTCCATGATCCCATATCATCACATAGTCTAAACCATGTCAATGCCTCTCCCTTCAAAGATAAAGGGAATACCTTCTTCTTGATAGCATCCTCGGGCATACCTGTAAGCTTAAATAACCCACAAACTTCAGCCACATAGATTAAGTGCAAATTGGGATGTAATGTTCCATCACCTGTGAAAGGATTAGCTATCAGTTTCTCTATCATACCTGAAGGAATTTCAGAATAAACATTTTCAGTAGGTTCAGTAGGTTGAGGAGCAACTCTTTGCTCTACTATTCGGGGTGAAGATACCCCGAACAAGCCCCTCAAAGGATTACGTTCCATAGTAACAAGTGACAGTAAATTTCAACACACTATATAAATTTTTCTTTACCAAATTCCACCTACCAAAGGTGCTTCACTCCCTGGCAACGGCGCCAGAAAAGAGTCTTGATGACCCACAAGTGTAGGGGATCTATCGTAGCCTTTTAGATAAGTAAGAGTGTCGAACCCAACAAGGAGCAGAAGGAAATGATAAGTAGTTTTCAGTAAGGTATTCTCTGCAAGCACTGAAATTATCGGTAACAGATAGTTTTGTGATAAGGTAATTTGTAAAGGGTAACAAGTAATAAAAGTAAATAAGGTGCAGCAAGATGGCCCAATCCTTTTTGTAGCAAAGGACAAGCCCGGACAAACTCTTATATAAAGGAAAGAGCTCCCGAGGACACATGGGAATTATCGTCAAGCTAGTTTTCATCACGTTCATATGATTCGCGTTCAGTACTTTGATAATTTGATATGTGGGTGGACCGGTGCTTGGGTATTGTCCTTCCTTGGACAAGCATACCACTTATGATTAACCCCTATTGCAAGCATCTGCAACTACAACAGAAGTATTAAGGTAAACCTAACCATAGCATCAAACATATTGTCGGGGGTTTGGTGCGACATATGCCAAAGGATGGCTTATCATGGTGGGGGCGAGAAGAACGTCGTCGATGCCTGGAAACGGGATGAGGCGAAGACATGCACGCTGGCGAATCTTACCCAGCTTCAGGGCTCTCCGAGGAGATAACACCCCTACTGCTGCTCTGCGGGGCCTCCGCATGATCACTATGGCAAAGTGTTTACATGGTTGCTCCTTGAGCTGTTTCTTGGAGGTAGGAGAGGGCAAGGCTAGCTCTCTCCGTTCTATATGATCTGGTCTAGAGCTAATGAGTCCCAACCCTTTGCATGGGTGCCCTGGGTGGTTTATATAGGCCTACCCCCCAGGGGTACAATGGTAATCTGGCTGGACGTGGGCCCAGCCGTCAGCGCCTCTGGACTCCGTCTTCTCTGCCGACTGCTGGGGCCCGCCGACTGACGGGCCCCGCTGACTGGCCTGGTACGGAGCCGACAAGCCGCGTCCGCTGCGGGCGGGTCTTGCCGGCTGCTAATTACTATAGCCGTGCTTCTGATGACGCGGGCTTGATCATGGGGTCGTGGCAACAGCCCCGCCGCCTGGCGGGCGATCACTATTGCCACTCTCCATCACATCTTGATTAATGGTGCGTGGGCCCCGGGGGAGGGCTTGGACGACTCCCCCAAGCCGAGTTCCGCGGGTCCGACTGGTGGTCCTCTTGCCGTCTCTTGGGGTCTCACCGACTGGTGGGTCCCGCTGCCTCTGAGCCGTACAGACAAGCCGTCGTGGGTGCAGGATTTGGTCCCGCGGTGCTGATGTCAGGGCCGGCACGGCAACAGTGCCACGCCGCACAGAGATCTTCCGGGGTACGGCGTGCTATGGCCATGCCCTCCCTTGGTAAGGGGCGGGACTGGGCTTCACTGTAGCCACTCCCCTGCCCCGTCCCCCTTGATGAGGTCACGGGGTTTGTTGGAATCGCAGGCCGACTCCCCAAATTCGGCTTCTCCGGAAGTCGCCAGTCAGGAGTCAGCTTACCCTGCGGTCGTCCCTGGGACTCGGCCGCGAGTGGTCAGTCGGCCGTCTTGCCGTGGACTTCTTGAAGGCAGCTCTCCGTCCTGGGGTCTTGAGGGGTGCAGCCTGCCCCGATGTCTTGAAAGGTTCTGGGGCTCGGGTTGGCCTACCCGTGGCCCATTACTCCGACAGTAGTCCCCAAAGCTGGTGAGGCGCCGCGGACGGTCGGCCGAGAAGCCTCAGCAGTTTCTCTTTCCGGGTGCTCAACACATGGTCTTTGATTGACTCCTGCCGGGCCGACTAGAAGGAGTCGGACTTGCTCAATTCGGACTCACTCAATTCCGACTCGCACAATATTTCGAACGTCGCGGCGGGATCCAAGTAGCGTGCTGGCTAAGCCTCCAGGCCGCCGCCCGTTCTAGGCCTGTCATGCGATGACACGTGGCTGGGCCGTCCTGCCAGCCTATGCGAGCGACGGGACAGGCCCATAGGCGGGGCCCGCCACTACCGCGCCTCGGTGCCCGAGCGGATCCGCTGCGGCCCCGGCGGACGGTTGGGGTTCCCGTGGAGTTACTGCGCGCAGTAACTTTATCGTGGAACATGGGGGTCATGGGGCCGTGGGCGCAGTAAATCCCCACGTCCGCCCCCTTGGCTTCGCAGCCCACGGGGCTATAAGTAGGGGGAAGAGGGGGGCACACGCGCCCCTCCTTCCCACCACTCCTCGCTTTCTTCCTTCTCACTGCTCCTCGCTCTCCTCCTTCTTCTTATTCTTCTTCTTCGCTTCGCCGCGCGCCCAATCTCCGGCGAACGCCACGGCGATCAGCTCGCGATGAGTTCTTCCTCCTCCGCCGCGCCTCCCCTGGTGCGCTCCGGCACTTTGGATGGTTCCGAAGTTCACGACAACCACATCGAGTTCCTTCGCCGGACTCGTCGGCTTCCCGGCGAGGATCACGTGCGGGTGCGCCTTGCGTCGAAGGGGGAGATTTCCCCCGCGCCACAGGAGGGCGAGCGGGTCATCTTCCGCTCGCACTGCTTGCGCGGGTTGGGGCTGCCGGCGAGCAGTTTCTTCCGATCTTTCCTGGAGTTCTACGGCCTCCAGCCTCACCACCTCACCCCCAACACAGTGGTGCTGCTGTCCGCCTTCGTGGCCTTGTGCGAAGGCTTCCTCGGAGTCCTCCCCACCCTAGAGCTCTGGGGGGAGTTCTTCTTCTCCAAGATCGGCACCCAGGTTGCGGGCGTGCCGGCTCAGTGCGGCGCTTTCATCGACGTGCGAAGGTCGGGGGCCGACAACCCCTTCCCCTCCATCTTGCTGATAAAGTCGGTGAAGATGTGGCAGAGATCCTACTTTTACGTCAGGAGTGTCTCCGCGAGGGGGGACTGGGTCAACCTGCCGGCTTTCGAAGCTGGCCCGCCGGCTGGGCGACTGCCCAACTGGTCGTACCGGGCCAAGTCGCTGACGCCTGCGGGAGCCGGCGCCATCGCGCGACTCTGAGTGCTGACGCAGTCGGAGGGTTTGACTGGTCCAGACCTACTGGCCGCCTTCGTGGCGCGCCGAGTTCTCCCGCTCCAAGGCCGCCCCCACATGATATGCTAAATGTGCGGGCACCGCGACCCGAGTCGGATGTGCACCAAGGACATGCCTCACGAAGAGGGGGCCTTCATGGTGAACTACCTCTCGGATAGCAAGCTCCTGGAGGATTGGCAGTTTGGCAAGGAGCCGTACTCCCGCGCAAACCCTCCGCCCGTGGTGAGTTGCATGTCCTTTCTTTCTTTGGATTGTCTTCTCTCTCGCCGAGTTTGTTTTGACCAGTTGGCTTTGGTCAGAATCCCCTCCTCCACCCGCCAGCCGGCACCTCGGGGCCGGCCCGCGAGTTCCTCGCCGACCGGGCGGAGAGCGACGTCGACGACCCCGATCTGGGGGCGGCGGCTCTGGAGGACGATGCCGAGGGAGGAGGAGGAACAGCAGGCGACTTCAGGCCTTCGGCCACTTTCGCCGACTGGCCTGACGACAACCCCGAGGGGGAAGTCGCCCCCCGCCATCGGCCAGGAGCCAGCCAGCCTGGCGCGGGCTCTTCTGCCGCGCCGGGTTCTCCAGGCAGCGGGAAGAAGTGCAGGGCCGTGCCGACCTTGTTCGGCAGTCGGTCGAAGAAACCCAAGGGTTCGGCTATGGTGACCCGGCGGGACGAGGCGGCCGCGAAGGCCATCCGCTTCCGTAAGGAAGTGAAAAATCCGCCATTGGTCTCCGCGTGAGTATTCTGTCTCAATGCTCTATTCTTTGTTTGTGGCTTTGTCTGAGTCTTTGCTTGCTCCCCTTGCTTCAGGGCTCCCCTCACTCTTGAGAGGGTCACCGCCGCCTCCGTCATGGGGTCAGCGGAGACGTCCGCCACCACTCGGCGGATTGACCCCGCTGCTGACCTCCGGGAGGCGACGGAGCGGAATGCGCAGGAGAAGCGCAACGAAGAAGAGGCCGTTCGCCTGGAGAAGGCGGAGGCTGACAGGGCGGAGGCCTCTGCCAAGAAAAAACTGGCAGAGGCCGAAGCCGCCGCCGCAACAAAGCGGCAGGCTGTGGAAGCCGCACGCCGCCAATCAGCGGTGTTCGTCACCCCGTCGAAATCTGCGCCGCCGCCTCCGGAGTTCACGGGGCAGACTGGGGAAGCCGGCGGTGAGAACCCCGTCGTGGAGAGGGAAGGCGGCGACCCCTCTACGCCGGACGTGATTTTTTCGCCGCTGCCTCCGCCGCCGTCTATGAGTGCGCAAGGGGAGCAGCCAGCGTACCATCCGGTGCCGCCGACCGAAGACGAGGCCGTGGCAAGGCTGCTCCTCCAAGTCGGCTCGCTAACGCGCCGCCGTCTGGAGAAGGCGACTTCGGCACCCCGCCCCCTGGAAGCCGGCACCGCCAGCTCGGCAATCCCAGACGCCGAAGCGACAAGCGCCGCGCCCATCGGGTGGGTGCGAGGAGGCGGCACAGGGCCGCTGAACCAGGCACTCCTGGACGTCCAGGCGAAGCTTCGCGCTGAGGGTGACGCTCTCCAGAATTGCACCAAGGCGTTCCTGGCGTCGCGGGCAGCCATCCGGGTATGTTTTTTCCTTTGGTCTTTGTTTTCTTGTTCCTCTCTGTGGGGGCGCGCCAGCGCACCCACTGGGTGTAGTCCCCGAGTTTCGGGCTGGCTGCTGAGCAGGCGGCCCGGAACTCCAATTGATGAACTCTGGGCATTAATGTTTTGTCTGAAACATTTGACGCAGGATTACCACAACCTCCGCGTTACTGCCTTCAACCGTAACGTTGAAGAGCTGGGCAAGCGGACCGCTGATTTGTCGGAGAGCCGGAGTAAGTCCTTTTCCTTCTTTGCGGGGGCGCGCTGGCGCACCCGCGGGCTGTAGTCCCCGAGATTCGGGCCGAATGCTGAGCAGTCGGGCCGGATCTCCCCGGCGACCTTCTTTACCTGATGACTTAACGCCTACTTTCTTCCTTCTTTTCAGGAGCCAGCGCTGCTCTTCAACAGCAGTTGAGCGACGCCAACTCCGCTTTGCGCGCCAAAGAGGAGGAGTGCAGCAAGCTCGCCATGGAGCGTGACCTGCTGGCCACTCAATTGGCAGAGCAGAAGGAGCTGCTTGTGAAGACGCAGAGGGAGGCGGAGGAGACGAAAACCGCCCTCCTGGCCGAGTTCGCAAGCGAGCGCTCCTCCTGGTCTGACAAGGAGGCGATGCTGGCCTCCGGCTTCCATGAGATTGAAGACATCCTTGATGGTGAGTTTCTTTACTTTCTTTCTTCGAGCTGCCGATTTAAGTCGTGCCGACTTCTGGTTTTTGACTTGCTTCTTTGTTTCTTCCTGTCTTTGCAGACTTCTTTCCTGGGCACTCGCAGGCCGCCATCCAAGCCATCGAGGCTGACCGAGAAGGTCGGAGGGCGGAGGGCGCAGAGATTGCCGCCGACGCCCCCCGAACTCTTGATGAGCACATCCTGAGCATCGAGGCACGCCTTCGGCCGGCTCACCGGATGCTGCGCCGGCTTCAGCGTGTTGGTGCCCAGGCGATTGCCGCCCTGTGGCCGGACATGTAGGCTCCGTGCACCCCCAGCCTGACGGCCGACTGGCTAGAGGTCGCGGCTGGTCGTCTTGAGGCCTGGAAGGGCTCTTTGGCCCGAGCTGGAGCGCGCCGGGCCTTGGAGTTCGTCAAGGCATGGTATCCGGGGCTGGATCTAGACCGGCTGGCCACGCTTCGGTCGGAGGCCCAGCCGGAGCTGGCAGCTGCGGAAGACGCCCTCGTCAAGCGTGCTACGGTGATCGCCGAGTACACCGACACCAGCATCTTCGTCCCCGAGCGGTCTGAAGACGGCAAGGAGGTACCGCCGGAGTGGTTTGGGATGAACCCAGACTACGGCGAGGACTCGGCGGAGGTGATTGGCTCCAGCGTCGAGGAAGAAGGCGAGGCGGAGGACGGAGGCGAGACGGAGGCACCAGAAGATGGAGCAGAGGGCCAGCCTCAGCTCGACCGCGCCTCCAGCAATGAGCTGCGTGCGACCAACCCGACTGCCGCCGGAGGCGATCAAGCCGAGACTAGCCAGCCGGCCGCCTCGACGCTTGATGCTGCCGCCTCCTCCGACCCTCCGAATCCGTCTGCTGCTTCCTAAGCTGCCGCTTTATTTTATCTGCTTCAGTAGTCTTTGAAGAACTTATTAATTCGCACAATTCCACCCGCGGGGTGTATTTTGAATTTCTTCTCGAAGATTCGGCCAAGGGCCTATGTTATGTAAATATATTTATCCGAGTTCTATCTTTTCTTGCTCATTGCTCTTTTGGCTTTTTTCCTTTGCTGCTTTCTCTTAGTTGCCTGCCTTGCCAATCGGACAGCCGCTCTACGGACTGTCGCTGGATCAAATGCTTGGCTACTTTGGGAAGGCAAGTACTTAGCTGTTTTTAAGAGCTTTTTGAGCAAGTTGAATAGAATACGGTAATCCGACTATTCGAGAGTCGGTTTGCGAGAAAGGCTGGAAGCCGTCTTGAGCTATGTTTTATGCTTTGAGTCCTTAGCCATTTTTCATGCGAATGCCCATTCTACCTTACATCTGCCCACCATTCAGTCGCTCTGCAAGCTGCGGCTTCTGACAGGAGACAGTTTAGGCATTTACACACTACTTGTCCGACTGCAGGAAGCATTTCATAGTGCAAGGCGGCAAGTCCCTGGACTACTTGTCGAGCCCGGTGCCAAGCGGCATGACAAAGAGTAACATACTTGTAGGCATAATCTTTATCATACAGACAAAAGAGGGCAGTCCCCGAGTTCGTCTCGGGGGGCCCGAAGTCTTGGTACTTTAATACAAAAGGTAGCGTGGTACATACTGCATCAACTGTAAAATCTTCGGAGGAGATTTGCATTCCATGGCCGCTCTGTCTCCTTGCCGGAGTCGTCCCTCTTGCGTGCTCGGGGCTTCTGAGCATTAATCAGGTAGTAGGAGTCGTTGCCCAGTACTTTGCTGATGATGAAAGGGCCTTCCCAAGGCGCCGACAGCTTGTGTTGGCCGGCTGTTTGCTGGATCAGCCGGAGCACAAGGTCGCCTTCTTGGAAAGATCTTGGCCTGACCCTCCTGTTGTGGTATCGGTGCAGGCTCTGCTGGTAGATGTTGGACTGGCTGAGTGCCAACAGCCGGCCCTCTTCCAGCAGATCGACGCTGTCTTATCGTGCTTCTTTTGCTTCCTCCTCGGTGTACATGGTGATTCGTGGGGAGTCGAACTCTATGTCCGTTGGGATGACGGCTTCGGCACCATAGACGAGGAAGAAAGGCGTGAAGCCGATTGACTTGTTTGGAGTCATGCGCAGACTCCAGAGGACGGCTGGTAGCTCATCGAGCCAGCAGCCAGCCGAGCGCTCCAGAGGCGCGATCAGCCGGGGCTTGATGCCGGACAGGATGATGTCGTTTGCTCGCTCCACCTGGCCGTTTGACTATGGATGGGCGACGGATGCTAGGTCCAGTCGGATGCCCTGTGTTGCACAGAAACGGGCCAAGGCGCCTTTGGCGAAATTTGTGCCGTTGTCGGTGATGATGATGTGTGGTATGCCGTACCGAATTGTGATATCGGCGATGAAAGTCACGGCAGTTGGACCATTCAGCTTCTTGATTGACTTCGCTTCTATCCACTTGGTGAACTTGTCCACTGCGACAAGTAAGTGAGTTAAGCCACCTCATGCTGTATTGAATGGTCCCACCATGTCTAGACCCCAAACTGCGAAAGGCCAGGCAATGGGGATGGTCTTGAGTGCAGAAGCTGGCTGGTGCGGCTTGGAGCTGAACTTCTGGCACCCTTTGCATTTTTGGACCAACTCCTTGGCCTCTTCCAAGGCAGTTGGCCAGAAGAAACCGTGTCGAAAGGCTTTAGCGATGAGTGCTCTTGAAGCCGCATGGTGGCCGCACTCGCCTTGATGGATGTCTTTGAGAATCGCTTGGCCTTGCTCTGGCTCTACGCAGCGCTGGTAGACACCAGTGACGCTGCGCCTGACCAGCTCTCTGTTGACTATGGCGTAGGCTGCCGCCCGGTGTTGTACTTGCCGAGCTGAGGTCTCATCAGTCGGCAGCTCTTTGTTCACCAGGAATTTGAGGATGGGCTGGGCCCATGAGGGTGCTGCTATTTCTTCGACTGCCAGAACTACGACTTGGATGAGGGCGGTTGGGCTGGGAAGCGGCGGGTTGGAGTCAACAACTGCTTGTTGGGTTAATGAAGTCCCCAGGCCGACTGGCACGGCCCTTGGGCCGAGTTCTGGAGTCTACGAGTCCGCCACCGCAGTCCCCGGGCCGGGTTCGACTGTGGCGGCTCTGGAGTCATCCGCCAAAATCCCCGTACCGATTGCCGGAGCTCTAGAGTCGGATCCGACGTCTTCGGGAGGAGCCGGCACAAAAATGGAGTCTGATTCTGGTGAAGGCTTGACAGACGGCTTGAGGAGGCGTTGAAGGGCGACGCTAGATGGTATTGCTTGGCGGGTAGAGCCGATTTGTGCCAAGGCATCTTCTTGGTCGTTGTCGTTTCTTGGCACATGGAGGAACTCGCACCCTTCAAAATACCCGCTGAGCTGCTGCACGAGGAAATGGTAACTCACCATGTTTGCATCTTTCGCGTCCCAGTCGCCAGATGATTGCTGGACCACTAAGTCTGAGTCGCCATAACACAAGATCCGGCGGATGCCACGTTCTTTGGCAAGCCGGAGCCCGTGAAGGAGCGCCTCGTACTCGGTGACGTTGTTGGAGGCGGCGAAGTGGATTTGTAATGCGTATTTGAGCTTGTCGCCTTTAGGAGAGGTGAGGACGACGCCGGCTCCCAAGCCGGTGCGCATCTTGGAGCCGTCGAAATGCATCCGCCAATGGGTGGAGTCAGGAGCTGGAGGTAGGTACTGGGTCTCGGCCCAGTCGACGAGGAAGTCGGCCAGTGCTTGTGACTTGATAGCGGTGCGGGGCTGGTAGTGGATGGTGTAAGGAGCCAGCTCTATGGCCCACTTGGCCACTCGGCCAGAAGCATCTCGGCTACCAATGATCTCGGCAAGTGGGGCCGTGCAGACCACCATGATTGGATGCTCTTGAAAGTAAAGCTTCAATTTCTTGGCAGTAAAGTGTACACCATAGCACATCTTCTGGTAGTGGGGGTAGTTCTGCTTGGAGGTCGACAGTACTTCGCTCAGGTAATATACTGGTCTCTGGATAGGTAGTGCCTTGCCTTCCTCCTTGCGTTCCACTACAATGACCGTGCTGACCACCCGGCTGGTGGCGGCGATGTACAGGAACATAGGTTCCTTGGGAGTCAGAGCCGCTAGGACGGGTGGAGTAGTCAGCATCTTCTTCAACTGGAGAAAAGCTTCGTCCGCCTTATGGTTCCACTCGAAAAAAGTTGGTATAAGGGGAGATCTTTCTCGCCCAGCCGACTGATGAATCGGCTGATGGACTCCAAGCAGCCAGTGAACTTTTGCACATCCAGCAGTCGGCTGGGTACCTCCATTCTCTCAATGGCCTTGATCTTTACTGGGTTGCATTCTATGCCGCGTTCAGAGACCAGGAAGCCAAGGAGCTGGCCGGCTGGTACTCCGAAGACACACTTCTCGGGATTGAGCTTGATCTGGAATCGGCGTAGGTTCTCAAAGGTCTCCTTGAGATCTTCCAGCAGCGTTCCACGCTTTTCCGTCTTCACCAACACGTCGTCTATGTAGACGTGGGCGTTCCTGCCGAGCTGCTTGAGGAGGCACTTCTGCATGCAACACTGAAAGGTGGCGCCGGCATTCCTTAAGCCGAACGTCATGGTGAGGTAGCAGAAGGCTCCAAATGGCGTGATGAAGGCGGTCTTCAGTCTGTCAGCCGGGTTCAGCTTGATCTGGTGATATCCTGAGTATGCATCCAAAAAACTCAACAGCTCGCATCCGGCTGTGGAGTCTATCACCTGATCGATTCTTGGTAGAGCAAATGGGTCCTTGGGGCAGGCCTTGTTGAGGCTCGTGTAGTCAATACACATTCGCCACTGCTTGTTCTTCTTCAGTACCAGGACCGGATTTTCTAGCCATTCTGGAAAGAACACTTCCATAATGAAGCCGGCTGCTAGGAGTTGAGCTATCTCTTCTCCGACAACTCTTCTCTTCTCTTTTGATAGGCGGCACAGGGGCTGCCTGACCGGCTTTGCATCAGATCGGACATGTAACTTGTGCTCGGCGAATTCCGTCGGTACACCTGGCATGTCTTTGGTGGACCATGCGAAGATGTCCCGATTCTGACGGAGGAAATCGACGAGCTCGCCTTCCTATTTGCTGTCGAGGTTTGCACCTACGACGGCGTACCTCTCTGGGTGCTCCGGATCCAAGGGTATCTTCTTGGTCTCTTTGGCCGGCTTGAACGAACCCTCAGCCTCCGACTCTTTTGGGTTGGGCGATACCTCAGGCTGCTTGCCGGCCATCGCCACAACTCGCTCAAGGAGCCGCTTCTCGGTCGCGATTACCAGGGACTCGGCCAGCCGACTGCTCTCAGCCGCGCAAGCAGACGACTTCTGGTAGTCGCCAGCCATAGTCAGAATTCCCCTGGAACAGGGCATCTTCATCTTGAGGTAGGCGTAGTGGGGGACCGCCATGAACTTGGCCAAGGCGGGTCGGCCAAGTAGCGCATGGTATGGGCTCTCAAGGTCCACCACCTCAAACCAAACAGACTCTCTGCGGAAGTGATCTTTGTCTCCAAAGAGGACGTCCATCAGGATCTTGCCGATTGGCGAGCAGGAAAGCCCAGGAACAATTCCGTGGAACACGGTTCGGCTGTTTTGAAGCTGTCTTTGCTTGATTCCTAACTTCTCCATGGTGTCCTTGTACAGGATATTGATGCTGCTGCCTCCGTCTATCAGAACTCGCGAGAAACGCACGGCCCGTCTGTCCGTAGCAAAGGTGGCGTCCAGGACCAAGGCATAGGAGCCCGGACTCGGCATCCCTTCTGGGTGGTCAGCCATGCTCCAGCTGATGGGCTTCTCAGACCAGTGCATGAACTCTGGCGTCTCCGATGCTACTGCATTCATCTCTTGTCGCTGCAGCCGCCTGCTGCGTCGATCATCAGCCACACTGGTGAACACCACATAGGCTCCGTGCTCTTCAGGGTATTCGTCTTGTACCGTGCCGACTGGCCTGACAGCCGGCTGCTGGGGCGGCGGCGGAGGCGGCTGCCCAGCAGGCGGGGGAGGCAGGAGGTCGTCTCCCTTGGAGATCCTGGTGAGCCAGTGGCACTTTCGGGTGGTGTGATTCAACGGCTTCGCGCCGCTATGGAACTTGCAAGGTCCATCCAAGGTCTGCTCATAGGAGAAGGCCGGCAACCAGTTTGGCTTGCCGCCTTTCTATCGCTTGAGCGGGGGCTGCTCATCTGGCTGCTGGGCTTCAACGGTCACGACCTGCTGGCTGCTGGAAGCCAGCTGCGGGGCCTTGCGCTTGTGGTTGCTCTGCTGTTGTCGCCAGCTGGCATCTGCCGCCGGAGTTCTTGGAGCTTGAGGAGCCACTTTGCCAGTTGTGCTGATCTGAATCTCCGCCTCCATGGAGGAGTCGGCCGTGGCGTACTTGAAGGAAATATGCCCTAGAGGCAGTTATTATTTATTTCCTTATATCATGATAAAAGTTTATTATTCATGCTAGAATTGTATTAACCGGAAACATGATACATGTGTGAATACATAGACAAATAGAGTGTCAGTAGTATGCCTCTACTTGACTAGCTCGTTAATCAAAGATGGTTATGTTTCCTAACCATGGACAAAGAGTTGTCATTTGATTAACGGGATCACATCATTAGTTGAATGATCTGATTGACATGACCCATTCCATTAGCTTAGCACCCGATCATTTAGTATGTTGCTATTGCTTTCTTCATGACTTATACATGTTCCGATGACTATGAGATTATGCAACTCCCATTTGCCGGAGGAACACTTTGTGTGCTACCAAACGTCACAACGTAACTGGGTGATTATAAAGGAGCTCTACAGGTGTCTCCAAAGGTACATGTTGGGTTGGCGTATTTCGAGATTAGGATTTGTCACTCCGATTGTCGAAGAGGTATCTCTGGGCCCTCTCGGTAATGCACATCACTGAAGCCTTGCAAGCATAGCAACTAATGAGTTAGTTGTGGGATGATGTATTATGGAACGAGTAAAGAGACTTGCCGGTAATGAGATTGAACTAGGTATTGGATACCGACGATCGAATCTCGGACAAGTAACATACCGATGACAAAGGGAACAACGTATGTTGTTATGCGGTCTAACCGATAAAAGATCTTCGTAGAATATGTAGGAGCCAATATGAGCATCCAGGTTCCACTATTGGTTATTGACCGGAGACGTGTCTCGGTGATGTCTACATTGTTCTCGAACCCGTAGGGTCCGCACGCTTAAGGTTACGATGACAGTTATATTATGAGTTTATGCATTTTGATGTACCGAAGTTTGTTCGGAGTCCTGGATGTGATCAAGGACATGACGAGGAGTCTCGAAATGGTCGAGACATAAAGATTGATATATTGGAAGCCTATATTTGGATATCGGAAGCGTTCCGGGTGAAATCGGGATTTCACCGGATTACCGGGAGGTTACCGGAACCCCCCGGGAGGTATATGGGCCTTAGTGGGCCTTAGTGGAAGAGAGGAGAGGTGGCCAGAGATGGGCCACACGCCCCTCCCCCCTTTGGTCCGAATAGGACAAGGAGAGGGGGCCGGCCCCCCTTCCTCCTCTCTCTCCTCTTTTCCCCCCTCCGCGAATCCTATTCCAACTAGGAAAGGGGGGGAGTCCTACTCCCGGAAGGAGTAGGACTCCTCCTGGCACGCCACCTCTTGGCCGGCCAGCCCCCCCCCCCTTTGAGACTTTATATACGGAGGCACGGGGCACCCCTAGAGACACAAGTTGATCCACGTGATCATATTCTTAGCCGTGTGCGGTGCCCCCTTCCACCATAGTCCTCGATAATATTGTAGCGGTGCTTAGGCGAAGCCCTGCGACGGTAGTACATCAAGATCGTCACCACGCCGTCGTGCTGACGGAACTCTTCCCCGACACTTTGCTGGATCGGAGTCTGGGGATCGTCATCGAGCTGAACGTGTGCTAGAACTCGGAGGTGCCATAGTTTCGGTGCTTGATCGGTCGGGCCGTGGAGACGTACGACTACATCAACCAAGTTAACGCTTCCGTTGTCGATCTACAAGGGTACGTAGATCACACTCTCCCCCTCTCGTTTCTATGCATCACCATGATCTTGCGTGTGCGTAGGAAATTTTTTGAAATTACTAAGAAACCCAAAAGTGGCATCCGAGCCTAGGTTTTATGTGTTGATGTTATATGCACGAGTAGAACACAAGTGAGTTGTGGGCGATATAAGTCATACTGCTTACTAGCATGTCATACTTTGGTTCGGCGGTATTGTTGGACGAAGCGGCCCGGACCGACATTACGCGTACGCTTACGCGAGACCGGTTCTCCCGACGTGCTTTGCACAAAGGTGGCTCGCGGGTGACAGTTTCTCCAACTTTAGTTGAACCGAGTGTGGCTACGCCCGGTCCTTGCGAAGGTTAAAACAGCACCAACTTGACAAACTATCGTTGTGGTTTTGATGCGTAGGTAAGATTGGTTCTTGCTTAAGCCCGTAGCAGCCACGTAAAACTTGCAACAACAAAGTAGAGGACGTCTAACTTGTTTTTGCAAGGCATGTTGTGATGTGATATGGTCAAGACATGATGCTAAATTTTATTGTATGAGATGATCATGTTTTGTAACCGGGTTATCGGCAACTGGCAGGAGCCATATGGTTGTCGCTTTATTGTATGCAATGCAATCGCGATGTAATGCTTTACTTTATCACTAAGCGGTAGCGATAGTCGTGGAAGCATGAGATTGGTGAGACGACAACGATGCTACGATGGAGATCAAGGTGTCGCGCCGGTGACGATGGTGATCACGACGGTGCTTCAAGGATGGAGATCACAAGCACAAGATGATGATGGCCATATCATATCACTTATATTGATTACATGTGATGTTTATCTTTTATGCATCTTATCTTGCTTTGATTCACGGTAGCATTATAAGATGATCTCTCACTAATTATCAAGAAGTGTTCACCCTGAGTATGCACCGTTGCGAAAGTTCTTCGTGCTGAGACACCACGTGATGATCGGGTGTGATAGGCTCTACGTTCAAATACAACGGGTGCAAAACAGTTGCACACGCAGAATACTCAGGTTATACTTGACGAGCCAAGCATATACAGATATGGCCTCGGAACACGGAGATCGAAAGGTCGGGCGTGAATCATATAGTAGATATGATCAACATAGTGATGTTCACCAATGAAACTACTCCATCTCACGTCATGATCGGACATGGTTTAGTTGACTTGGATCACGTAATCACTTAGAGGATTAGAGGGATGTCTATCTAAGTGGGAGTTCTTTAAGTAATATGATTAATTGAACCTAAATTTATCATGAACTTAGTACCTGATAGTATCTTGCTTATGTATGTTTGATTGTAGATAGATGGCCCGTGTCGTTGTTCCGTTGAATTTTAATGCGTTCCTTGAGAAAGCAAAGTTGAAAGATGATGGTAGCAATTACACGGACTGGGTCCGTAACTTGAGGATTATCCTCCTTGCTGCACAGAAGAATTACGTCCTGGAAGCACCGCTGGGTGCCAGTCCTGCTGCTGGAGAAACACCAGATGTTATGAACGTCTGGCAGAGCAAAGCTGATGAGTACTCGATAGTTCAATGTGCCATGCTTTATGGCTTAGAACCGGGACTTCAACGACGTTTTGAACGTCATGGGGCATATGAGATGTTCCAGGAGTTGAAGTTATTATTTCAAGCAAATGCCCGGATTGAGAGATATGAAGTCTCCAATAAGTTCTATAGCTGCAAGATGGAGGAGAACAGTTCTGTCAGTGAGCATATACTCAAGATGTCTGGGTATAATAATCACTTGATTCAACTGGGAGTTAATCTTCCGGATGATAGCGTCATTGACAGAATTCTCCAATCACTTCCACCAAGCTACAAGAGCATCGTGATGAACTATAATATGAAAGGGATGAATAAGACTATTCCCGAGCTCTTCGCAATGCTGAAAGCTGCGGAGGTAGAAATCAAGATGGAGCATCAAGTGTTGATGGTCAACAAGACCACTAGTTTCATGAAAAAGTGCAAAGGGAAGAAGAAGGGGAACTTCAAGAAGAACAGCAAGCAAGTTGTTGCTCAAGAGAAGAAACCCAAGTCTGTTCCTAAGCCTGAAACTGAGTGCTTCTACTGCAAGCAGACTGGTCACTGGAAGCGGAACTGCCCCAAGTATTTGGCGGATAAGAAGGATGGCAAGGTGAACAAAGGTATATGTGATATACATGTTATTGATGTGTACCTTACTAATGCTCGCAGTAGCACCTGGGTATTTGATACTAGTTATGTTGCTAATATTTGCAACTCGAAACAGGGACTACAGATTAAGCGAAGATTGGCTAAGGATGAGGTGACTATGCGCGTGGGAAACGGTTCCAAAGTCGATGTGATCGCAGTCAGCGCGCTACCTCTACATCTACCTTCGGGATTAATATTAGACCTAAATAATTGTTATTTGGTGCCAGCATTAAGAATGAACATTATATCTAGATCTTGTTTGATGCGAGACGGTTATTCATTTAAATCAGAGAATAATGGTTGTTCTATTTATATGAGTAATATCTTTTATGGTCATGCACCCTTGAAGAATGGTCTATTCTTATTGAATCTCGATAGTAGTGACACACATATTCATAATGTTGAAGCCAAAAGATGCAGAGTTGATAATGATAGTGCAACTTATTTGTGGCACTGCCGTTTAGGTCATATCGGTGTAAAGCGCATGAAGAAACTCCATACTGATGGACTTTTGGAACCACTTGATTATGAATCACTTGGTACTTGCGAACCGTGCCTCATGGGCAAGATGACTAAAACGTCGTTCTCCGGTACTATGGAGAGAGCAACAGATTTGTTGGAAATCATACATACAGATGTATGTGGTCCGATGAATATTGAGGCTCGTGGCGGATATCGTTATTTTCTCACCTTCACAGATGACTTAAGCAGATATGGGTATATCTACTTAATGAAACATAAGTCTGAAACGTTTGAAAAGTTCAAAGAATTTCAGAGTGAAGTTGAAAATCATCGTAACAAGAAAATAAAGTTTCTACGATCTGATCGTGGAGGAGAATATTTGAGTTACGAGTTTGGTGTACATTTGAAACAATGCGGAATAGTTTCGCAACTCACGCCACCTGGAACACCACAGCGTAATGGTGTGTCCGAACGTCGTAATCGTACTTTACTAGATATGGTGCGATCTATGATGTCTCTTACTGATTTACCGCTATCGTTTTGGGGTTATGCTTTGGAGACGGCCGCATTCACGTTAAATAGGGCACCATCAAAATCCGTTGAGACGACGCCTTATGAACTATGGTTTGGCAAGAAACCAAAGTTGTCGTTTCTGAAAGTTTGGGGCTGCGATGCTTATGTGAAAAAGCTTCAACCTGATAAGCTCGAACCCAAATCGGAGAAATGTGTCTTCATAGGATATCCAAAGGAGACTATTGGATACACCTTCTATCACAGATCCGAAGGCAAGACTTTTGTTGCTAAGTTCGGAAACTTTCTGGAGAAGGAGTTTCTCTCGAAAGAAGTGAGTGGGAGGAAAGTAGAACTTGACGAGGTAACTGTACCAACTCCCTTATTGGAAAGTAGTGCATCACAGAAAACTGTTTCTATGACACCTAAACCAATTAGTGAGGAAGCTAATTATAATGATCATGAAACTTTAGAAAAAGACACTACTGAACCTCGTAGATCAACCAGAGTGAGATCCGCGCCAGAGTGGTACGGTAATCCTGTTCTGCAAGTCATGCTACTAGATCATGATGAACCTACGAACTATGAAGAAGTGATGGTGAGCCCAGATCCCGCAAAATGGCTTGAAGCCATGAAATCTGAGATGGGATCCATGTATGAGAACAAAGTGTGGACTTTGGTTGACTTGCCCAATGATCGGCAAGCAATTGAGAATAAATGGATCTTCAAGAAGAAGACTGACGCCGACGGTAATATTACTGTCTACAAAGCTCAACTTGTCGCAAAAGGGTTTCGGCAAGTTCAAGGGATTGACTATGATGAGACCTTCTCACCCGTAGCGATGCTTAAGTCTGTCCGAATCATGTTAGCAATTGCCGCATTTTATGATTATGAAATTTGGCAGATGGATGTCAAAACTGCATTCCTGAATGGATTTCTGGAAGAAAAGTTGTATATGATGCAACCAGAAGGTTTTGTCGATCCAAAGGGAGCTAACAAAGTGTGCAAGCTCCAGCGATCCATTTATGGACTGGTGCAAGCCTCTCGGAGTTGGAATAAACGCTTTGATAGTATGATCAAAGCATTTGGTTTTATACAGACTTTTGGAGAAGCCTGTATTTACAAGAAAGTGAGTGGGAGCTCTGTAGCATTTCTGATATTATATGTGGATGACATATTACTGATTGGAAATGATATAGAATTTCTGGATAGCATAAAGGGATACTTGAATAAGAGTTTTTCAATGAAAGACCTCGGTGAAGCTGCTTACATATTAGGCATTAAGATCTATAGAGATAGATCAAGACGCTTAATTGGACTTTCACAAAGCACATACCTTGACAAAGTTTTGAAGAAGTTCAAAATGGATCAAGCAAAGAAAGGGTTCTTGCCTGTGTTACAAGGTGTGAAGTTGAGTCAGACTCAATGCCCGACCACTGCAGAAGATAGAGAGAAAATGAAAGATGTTCCCTATGCTTCAGCCATAGGCTCTATCATGTATGCAATGTTGTGTACCAGACCTGATGTGTGCCTTGCTATAAGTCTAGCAGGGAGGTACCAAAGTAATCCAGGAGTGGATCACTGGACAGTGGTCAAGAACATCATGAAGTACCTTAAAAGGACTAAGGATATGTTTCTCATATATGGAGGTGACAAAGAGCTCATCATAAACGGTTACGTGGATGCAAGCTTTGACACTGATCCGGACTATTCTAAATCGCAAACCGGATACGTGTTTACATTAAACGGTGGAGCTGTCAGTTGGTGCAGTTCTAAACAAAGCGTCGTGGCGGGATCTACATGTGAAGCGGAGTACATAGTTGCTTCGGAAGCAGCAAATGAAGGAGTCTGGATGAAGGAATTCATATCTGATCTAGGTGTCATACCTAGTGCTTCGGGTCCAATGAAAATCTTTTGTGACAATATTGGTGCAATTGCCTTGGCGAAGGAATCCAGATTTCACAAGAGAACCAAGCACATAAAGAGACGCTTCAATTCCATCCGGGATCTAGTCCAGGTGGGAGACATAGAGATTTGCAAGATACATACGGATCTGAATGTAGCAGACCCGTTGACTAAGCCTCTTCCACGAGCAAAACATGATCAGCACCAAGGCTCCATGGGTGTTAGAATCATTACAGTATAATCTAGATTATTGACTCTAGTGCAAGTGGGAGACTGAAGGAAATATGCCCTAGAGGCAATAATAAAGTTATTATTTATTTCCTTATATCATGATAAAAGTTTATTATTCATGCTAGAATTGTATTAACCGGAAACATAATACATGTGTGAATACATAGACAAACCTAAAACGTCACTAGTGTGCCTCTACTTGACTAGCTTGTTAATCAAAGATGGTTATGTTTCCTAACCATAGACATGTGTTGTCATTTGATTAACAGGATCACATCATTAGGAGAATGATGTGATTGACATGACCCATTCCATTAGCTTAGCACCCGATCGTTTAGTATGTTGCTATTGCTTTCTTCATGACTTATACATGTTCCTATGACTATGAGATTATGCAACTCCCGTTTACCGGAGGAACACTTTGTGTGCTACCAAACATCACAACGTAACTGGGTGATTATAAAGGAGCTCTACAGGTGTCTCCAAAGGTACATGTTGGGTTGGCGTATTTCGAGATTAGGATTTGTCACTCCGATTGTCGGAGAGGTATCTCTGGGCCCTCTCGGTAATGCACATCACATAAGCCTTGCAAGCATTGCAACTAATGAGTTAGTTGGAAGATGATGCATTACGAAACGAGTAAAGAGACTTGCCGGTAACGAGATTCAACTAGGTATTGAGATATCGACGATCGAATCTCGGGCAAGTAACGTACCGATGACAAAGGGAACAAAGTATGTTGTTATGCGGTCTGACCGATAAAAGATCTTCGTAGAATATGTGGGAGCCAATATGAGCATCCAGGTTCTGCTATTGGTTATTGACCGGAGACATGTCTCGGTCATGTCTACATTGTTCTCGTACCCATAGCGTCCGCACGCTTAACGTTACGATGACAGTTTCATTATGAGTTTATATATTTTGATGTACTGAAGTTTGTTCGGAGTCCCGGATGTGATCACGGACATGACGAGGAGTCTCAAAATGTTCGAGACATAAAGATTGATATATTGGAAGCCTATGTTTGGACATCGGAAGTGTTTCGGGTGAAATCGGCATTTTACCGGAGTACCGGGAGGTTACCGGAACCCCCCGGTAACCTAATGGGCCTTAATGGGCCTAGTGGAGGAAGAGGAGAGGAGGCCTAGGGGCTGCCGCGCGCCCCTCCCCCCCAAGTCCGAATTGGACAAGGAGGGGGGCGGCGCCCCCCTTCCTTTCTTCCCTCTCCTCCTTCCCCCCAAGTCCTAATCCAACTAGGGAAAGGGGGGAGTCCTACTCCCGGTAGGAGTAGGACTCCTCCGGCGCGCCTCCTCCTAGGGCCGGCCGCACCCCCCCTTGCTCCTTTATATACGGGGGCAGGGGGGCACCTCTAGACACACAAGTTGATCCTACGTGATCGTTTTCTTAGCCGTGTGCGGTGCCCCCTTCCACCATATCCTCGATAATATTGTAGCGGTGCTTAGGCGAAGCCCTGCGACGGTAGAACATCAAGATCGTCACCACGCCGTCGTGCTGACGGAACTCTTCCCCGACACTTTGCTGGATCGGAGTCCGGGGATCGTCATCGAGCTGAACGTGTGCTAGAACTCGGAGGTGCCGTAGTTTCGGTGCTTGATCGGTCGGGCCGTGAAGACGTACGACTACATCAACCGCGTTGTCATAACGCTTCCGCTGTCGGTCTACGAGGGTACGTAGATCATACTCTCCCCTCTCGTTGCTATGCATCACCATGATCTTGCGTGTGCGTAGGAATTTTTTTGAAATTACTACGTTCCCCAACAGAGACATCGAGAGCAACCAAACTAGAAGTCATAAGCTTTCCGGAGAAACAACTTGCATGACTTTGGACAAAACCTCTGTGTCACATTGTGCTCCGATGCAAATGGGAATGACATGAAAGAATGCGATGCACCAGTATCAAATAAGACTTTAGCAGGAATGGAGTTAACTGGAAGGTTACCCATGATCACTTCTGAAGAATCCTCTGCCTGAGCTGCGTTCATCATGTTGACCTTAGCATGCTTGGGATTATGCTTGACCACTGCATTGCTGGCAGATCTCAGGAGGAGGAGGCGGAAGGCGCCTTTGGTTGAAGCATTTGTTTGCATAGTGCCCTTTCTGCTGACACTTGTTGCAAGTAACCTCTGAGAGCGGACGGTGATAAGGAGCACTTGACCTTGGAGTATGAGACTGAGCTTTGTTCTGATAGCCTGGGTTGGGTGGGTGGGAAGATCCATTGCCGTAAGAGCTGACGAAACGGAGGAGGAGGAGGCAACCAGTTCTTAAGCTGCCACTTGAGTTGAAGAAGAAGATTGAGCTGCATCCCTGACTCTCTTCTTAGAAGCATCACACTTGAGCTAAGCAGCTTCTTTAGTGCCATGTTGTAGAATTCATCATACTTAGTCGTCTCAAGAAGCACGAGAGCTAATTGCAGATCTTTTCTGAGGCCACCTCTGAATTGATAAATCATGCTCTTTTCATCAGGGACGTCTTGTTTAGCGAAGCGAGCGAGTTTCTGAAACTGGATATTGTATTGATACACAGACATGCTGCCTTGCTTGAGATTGCGGAACTCCTCACGCTTACTCTCAGCAACACTTTGTGGGATGTGGTGAGCTTTGAAGTCTCGGCGGAAATCATCCAGGGTAATCACACGACCTCCTCTGGAATCTCTGTGAAACGAAGCAAACTTGACAAAGTCCTCAGGCCTGACATTGCTACACTCAAAATGTTTGCAGATATCCATGAGCTAGTCGTCGGCGTCTGTGGCCTCGACGCAGTTGCTGAAGGACTTCGGCTGGTTTGCGAGGAACTGATTGAGGGTAGCAAACTGAGGTTAATTGTTGCCTTGGCCTTAATTTTCTTGGTTGCCTTGCCCTTGGTTGTGCTCTTGCAAGAGTTGCAAAAGCATCTGAGTGTTGGCATTGGTGGCTGCCATGACAGCTTGCCATGCCTCCAGAGGTGGAGGTGGTGGCGGAGGGTTCGGATTCCGATGCGTTGGAGCCATCCTAAAGAGGTTGACATCCGTTAGCATCTTGAAAGACATATATTCAAGCTGAATCAATGGATCGAAATTGCAACATATAGCCTTAACATTCGAACAAGAATGAACGAATGAATTCCAAAGTAAATCATCACACTTCCATTAAGGTTGAGAAGGCACTTAGATAAAGGTAGATGAATAAAGCAACAAGGTATGAATATGAACAAATAAGTGGTAAGGATTACCCAATCACACCAAATATCTGTGGAAAGAAATACTAGAGCTACTTGAATTCCCACCTATAAAACTCCCGAAACTTTCTAGTTATGCAATCAGGTGTTGGGGATACAGGGGAAGCATAATATCTCACCTAAAACTAGCAAATCCTACATCCAGCTGTGTCCATCCTTCAACACATAACCAAGAAACCTTCGGAAATCATTTACCTCAACCTTCGAAAAGCATTCGTTATACGAGTTATGGCAATACTCCCGAACTCCCGTCCCAGTACTGGGTGGCGTCGAGGTTATCTCACCAATAACTGCATAAAAGAGATTTTCGATGTTGGCGAACCCAGGTATTCCAGAACTGCAATGATAAAATTGTGATGACACCACCTCGGAGCCCTGGGACACTGCCACAACCCCTAAATGTCAGGAGGCACCAAGAAGAATTTTCTCGTCACAAAACCATCAGAACGATTCCAAGATAGCCGCGTGATCCTAAATTTTTTTTCGTGAAATTTGAGGAGAGAAGAGTCAAAACTCTATGTCAGGAGGCCTCACTAGAGCGACGAAGGGACTGAGGAGTAAAAAGAATCCTACTCTCCGATATATATAATCCTAAGACTCAAAACATTTTGTTCAAGACTCAACAACGTCACCGATTCGATCAAGCAGGGGGCTCCTAAGTCGGGGAAGGCTCTGATTACCAACTTGTGACACCCACAATGCGGCTATATCTCCCACGTGTCGGGGCACGACTTAGAGGCATAGCCGCATGGTAGGCATGTAGCAAGAGGGTAATCTTTACACATCCCATGTACTGAATAAGAAAGGGATAAAGAGTCGGCTTACAATCGCCACTTCACACAATACATAAATATATCATACATCATCCAGAATACAATCAAGGTCCGACTACGGAACCAAATAAAGAAAGACAACCCCAAATGCTAGATCCCCGATCGTCCCAACTGGGCTCCTCTATTGATCATCCGGAAAGAAACATAGTAACGGCCCGAATCCTCGTCGAACTCCCACTTGAGTTCAGTAGCGTCTCCTGCACTAGCATCGTCGGCACCTGCATCTGTTTGGAAGTATATGTGAGTCACGGGGACTCAGCAATCTCACACCCTCGTGATCAAAACTATTTAAGCTTATGGGTAGGAAAAGGTAGTGAGGTGGAGCTGCAGCAAGCACTAGCATATATGGTGGCTAACTTACGCAAAAAAGAGCGAGAAGAGAAGCAATGCACGGTCGAGAAACTAAAAGTGACCAAGAAGTGATCCTGAAGCTACTTACGTTCAAGCATAACACGAGACCGTGTTCTCTTCCCGGACTCCGCCGAAAAGAGACCATCACGGCTACACACGCGGTTGATTAATTTTAATTAAGTTAAGTGTCAAGTTCTCTACAACCGGACAATAACAAATTCCCATCTGCCCATAACCGCGGGCACGGCTTTCGAAAGTTCAAAACCCTGCAGGGGTGTCCCAACTTAGCCCATCACAAGCTCTCACGGTCAACGAAGGATATTCCTTCTCCCGGGAAGACCCGATCAGTCTCGGAATCCCGGTTACAAGACATTTCGACAATGGTAAAACAAGACCAGCAAAGCCGCCTGATGTGCCAACAAGTCCCGATAGGAGTCGCACGTATCCTGTTCTCAGGGCACACCGGATGAGACATCCTACGAGTAAAACCAACCCTCAAGTTGCCCCGAGGTGGCCCCATAGTCTACTCGGTTCGGACCAACACTCAGAGGAGCACTAGACCGGGGGGTTTAAAATAAAGATGACCCTTGAGTCTACAGAACCCAAGGGAAAAGTATATGGTGGTAGGTAAGCAAATGGTAAAACCAAGGTTGGGCCTTGCTGGAGGAGTTTTATTTAAAGCGAACTGTCAAGGGGTTCCCATAACATCCAACCGTGTAAGGAATGCAAAATTAAGGAACATAACACCGGTATGACGGAAACTAGGGCGGCAAGAGTGGAACAAAACACCAGGCATAAGGCCTAGCATTCCACCCTTTACCAAGTATATAGATGCATTAAAGTGAAGCAAGATATAATAATGATATCCCAACAATATCCATGTTCCAACATGGAACAAACTCCATCCTCACCTGCAACTAGCAACGCTATAAGAGGGGCTGAGCAAAGCGGTAACATAGCCAAACAATGGTTTGCTAGGAAAGGTGGGTTAGAGGCTTGACAGGGCAATATGGAAGGCATGATATAGCAAGTGGTAGGTAGCGCAGCATAGCAATAGAGCGAACAACTAGCAAGCAAAGATAGAAGTGATTTCGAGGGTATGGTCATCTTGCCTGCAAAGTTCTCAAAGTTGACGAAAGCTTGATCCTCGTTAGCGTACTCAACAGGTTCCTCGATCACGTACTCGTATCTCGGCTCTACCCAAAGCAAAAACACAAGCAAAGGGTCAATAATCAATCACGGTGCAATGCACAAGCAACATGATGCAAAACATGGCATGATATGCAAGACATGATATGCAATGCATATGCGTGCTCCGGAAGGGAAAGAATGATCAAGGCATCAACTTGGAAAACCAAGTGTGCCACTGGAAAGATGAGATTATTTCGATTGAAATCGATATAAAGATCACCGGAATCAGATGCACGGTTTGCAAATGGCAAGCAAAACAAGAATGGCACAATTCTGCGATTAACAGCACGATGCCATCTAGAATGCAACAAGAAACTAAGCTACTGCGCTCTAACATAGCAAAAAAGCATATGGCAGTGATCTACTCAAGATGCTTGACAAAACATGAACACTGAGCTACGGCTAAATCACACTACAACAGGTTCAAACAAGCATGGCAAAAGTGCAAAAGATATCAACTTCACAAACTTGGTGAAAATACTAACATTCCAGAAATAACATCAGGAAGCCATGTTTAGAGCAAGCAAACAACATGCTACAGGAATATATCATAGCAAACAAAAGCATGGCATGATTCTACTAAATGCATAGAACAAAAGTACCTTACTGATAATGAGCCAAAAAGGCACAGAAGATATGATGGCACCCATGTGAACATAGGAAGTTTTATAAACAGTTTCAGACTTAGCAGAAAACTGAGCATGCCATAAACAGAATTATGAAGGCATCTTTGCGAGCTCAAATAACTCATCACAAAGCCTTTCATAACAAACAAAGCATACCTACAGCAAGATGACATGTTCATGAAGCTAACCATGGCAAGAACAAGTTCATAGCATGCATGGATCACTAACAACAACCATGGCAAAATTGATTAACATGTAAACAATCTGCCAGGAACATTTTATAGCAAAAGTAGAGCAAGATTAAGACATGCTAGGGCACTCCATAATTGCAAACAGGGCCATGGATGGATAGGGCATTACCATATGTATAAAACATCCTTACTCAAGCAACTCAAAACAAGCATGGATCTCACTGTAGCATCAAGTTTACATGGCATAAAAATAACAGCAGAACAAGGACTTAAAAAATCCTAAGTCCCTGAAATCAGCAATATCCCTGAAATCCTAAGTCACCACATTGATCATAAAAATACATGGCAAGCACCCCTGTAAAGATGACATGGCATAGTTCAAAGCACATGTAGAGCTCATGCCCATATGAAGCACACATCAAATGTGACAAAAATGACAAATCATCATAATCTGCTAAGTAACAGGAGCAAACATTTTATAGCACTCTTGCATCAGTGATTTGGGCATCAAGATGAACTCAAACAAGCATGCCACAATGGAATGAAATGAAGAGCACCTCCCAATGAACATTTTGATATATCATGCGCATGAAATGGAGCTATGGTCACAGAGTTATGATGCAATGAACAGGGGCATAAAACATGAGGGAAAATGACTTAGAGGAAAAACGACCTCCCGGATGGATCTAGGGTTGACTTGCATGCGAACCAAGGATCACCGGGGTTCGACGCCGCGGTGGCCGGAGCTCGTCGGGGCCTCGCCGGAGAGCGCGGGGAGGCAGATCCGGCAAAGGGGCGTCCAGATCCAGCGAAGGGGGCGGCGCTTGGCGGTGGCTTGGAAGCCGAGGCGGCAGGGCGGCGACCGGATGGCGTGGGAGGCGGCGGACGGCGGCTGGACGCGAAGAGGACGGCGGTGGCGCTTGGCGCTCACGGGCGCTGCTACCTGCGGGCGGCGGCGGCGGCGGAATGGGACCCGCGGGTCGGTGGAAGGTGCGGAGCGGCGGCGCTGACGTGGCAGGCTGGGGTTGGTCCGGGTGGCGCTGACGTGGCAGGCTGGGGTTGGTCCGGGCGGCGGCGGCGCGGGTGTTCGGCTTGGACGGACACGTTCGGCGGCGGAGTGGGAAAATTTTAGGGTTTCGTGTGCGCGAGAAAATGGAGGGGATCACATATTTATAGGTAGGAGTGTCCAAATGGAGTGTAGTTTTCGACCACGCGATTGTGATCCGACGACGGAGGACATGGGAGTGGTTTGGAAGGGTTATTGGGCCATTTTGGAGGGGTGTTGGGCTGCAACACACACGAGGCCTTTGCGGTTCCCCGGTTAACCGTTGGAGTATCAAACAGACTCCAAATGACACGAAATTTTACAGGCGGTCTACCGGTGGTGTACCAAGGCCACTTGGCAAATCTCGGTCCATTCCGAGAACGTTTAACACCCTCTCACGAAAAGAGACAAAAGGGGTACACCGGTGCACGTAGGAGTGTCAGATTGCAAAACGAACAACGGGGAAAATACTCGGAGGCATGAGACGAACACGTATGCAAATGCGATGCACATGATGACATGATATGAAATGCATGACATGAACAAAATGCAAAACGAAGACACAACCCAACCACGAAGGGAAATCTCATAAATTAAAGCCGAAAATGGCAAAGTCGGAGTTACAAATATGGCAAATTACATCCGGGGTGTTACACCGAGACTCCTTGTCATGTCTGTGATCATATCCGGGACTCCGAACTACCTTCGGTACATCAAAACACATAAACTCATAATACCGATCGTCGCCGAACATTAAGCGTGCAGACCCTACAGGTTCGAGAACTATGTAGACATGACCGAGACTCATCTCCGGTCAATAACCAATAGCGGAACCTGGATGCTCATATTGGTTCCTACATATTCTACGAAGATCTTTATCGGTCAAACCGCATAACAACATACGTTGTTCCCTTTGTCATCGGTATGTTACTTGCCCGAGATTCGATCGTCGGTATCTCAATACCTAGTTCAATCTCGTTACCGGCAAGTCTCTTTACTCGTTCCGTAATGCAACATCCCATAACTAACTCATTAGTCACATTGCTTGCAAGGCTTATAGTGATGTGCATTACCGAGAGGGCCCAGAGATAACTCTCCGATACACGGAGTGACAAATCCTAATCTCGATCTATACCAACTCAACAAACACCATCAGAGACACCTATAGAGCATCTTTATGGCCACCCAGTTATGTTGTGATGTTTGATAGCACAGTAAGTGTTCCTCCGATATTCGGGAGTTGCATAATCTCATACTCATAGGAACATGTATAAGTTATGAAGAAAGCAATAGCAATAAACTAAACGATCAAAGTGCTAAGCTAACGGATGGGTCAAGTCAATCACATCATTCTCTAATGATGTGATCCCGTTTATCAAATGACAACTCTTTTGTCCATGGCTAGGAAACTTAACCATCTTTGATAACGAGCTAGTCAAGTAGAGGCATACTAGTGACACTTTGTTTGTCTATGTATTCACACATGTACTAAGTTTCCGGTTAATACAATTCTAGCATGAATAATAAACATTTATCATGATATAAAGAAATGTAAATAACAACTTTATTATTGCCTCTAGGGCATATTTCCTTCATATCTTAGCTTATTGAGCCGACTACAGCATCATGGCGGGAAGAGCTTATTCGCTCAGTGTTCACCCCATTTGATGCCGAAGCAATTTTGAAGATTCCACTATGTACACGCAGGATAGAGGATTACTGGGCATGGAGTGAAGAACCCAGAGGAAATTTCATTGTGGGATCTGCATATAGAATGATGGTTCGGACAAAGAAGAATGGATAAAGTTGGCTGGAAGACCGCAAGGGGACATCAAACATCCAGGGAGATAGTAGGGAGTGGAAGTCATTATGGAACCTACAGGTTCCGTCGAAGCTAAAGATGTTTTTATGCCGTTTGGCCAGACAATCAATCCCTTCAAGAGAGGTCCTCCATCATCGTCATATGACCACTTCTGGAGCATGTAACTTGTGTGGAGTGCACGATACATGGAGGCATGCACTCCTGGACTGTGCCATGTCGCGGAGCACGTGGGCGCTTTCTTCAGATGCTATTCTTGGTCAACTCGGTATACATATGGAGGAGGGAGCAAAGGTGTGCATTTTTGCTCTACAAGGTGCACTATCAACAGAAGAATTTATCAGGTTCGTTGTAACATTATGGGTGATCTGGGGTGCTCGAAGGAAAGCAATATATGAAGGTATTTTCAAGACACCACATGCTATCCATGGATTCATTAATTCGTATATGTTGGACCTGCAAGTGCTCGCGCCCATCAAGGGATCTACTGGAAGTTCCCTTACACGCATGTCAGGTTGGATCGCTCCTGTCGAGAACCATGCAAAAATTAATGTGGATGCGGGTGTTCACCGGAGAGGGAAGTATGGAGCAGTCGGTGCTATTTGCAGGGATCAGGCAAGAACATTCATGGGTACTTCTGCAGTCATCTTTACCAACATTGGTGATCCAGCCACATTGGAAGCTCTAGCTATCAGAAAAGGGCTCGCCTTGGCAGATGATCTCAACCAGAGGCGTATACATGTTGCTTCAGACTCTAAAAGTATGGTGGAAGAAGCCCACGATGGAAGTGGTGCAGTTTATGGTGCAGTTATAAAGGAAATCAAAGTTCATTTATCTGGTTGTATTTCTTTTAGGTTAGTTCATGAATGTAGGATCTCAAATGTTGAGTCTCACAATTTAGCGAAGTACACACTGAAATTGGGAGCTGGTCGGCTGACCGCCATGTTTGGCTGGGCCACCCCGATGGTATTTGATACGTCTCCGTCGTATCTACTTTTCCAAACACTTTTGCCCTTGTTTTGGACTCTAACTTGTATGATTTGAATGGAACTAACCCGCACTGACGCTGTTTTCAGCAGAATTACCATGATGTTGTTTTATGTGCAGAAAACAAATATTCTCGGAATGACCTGAAATTCCACGGAAGGTCTTAGAAAAAATAATAAAAAATCCTCGCCAAATATGAAGACCAGGGGGGCCACACCCTTTCCACGAGGGTGGGGGGCTCCCCCCCTGGGGCGCGCCCCCCTACCTCGTGGGCCCCCTGTTGCGTCTCCGACTCCAACTCCACCTTCATATATTGAGTTTCGATGAGCAAAAAATCAGAGAGAAGAAATCATCGTGTTTTACAATACGGAGCCGCCGCCAAGCCCTAAAACCTCTCGAGAGGGCTGATCTAGAGTCCGTTTGGGGCTCCGGAGAGGGGGATTCATCGCCGTCGTCATCATTAACCATCCTCCATCACCAATTTCATGATGCTCACCGTCGTGCGTGAGTAATTGCATCATAGGCTTGCTGGACGGTGATGGGTTGGATGAGATTTATCATGTAATCGAGTTAGTTCTGTTAGGGTTTGATCCCTAGTATCCATTATGTTCTGATATTGATGTTGCTATGACTTTGCTATGCTTAATGCTTGTCACTAGGGCCCGAGTGCCATGATTTCACATCTGAACCTATTATGTTTCCATGAATATATGTGAGTTCTTGATCCTATCTTGCAAGTCTATAGTCACCTACTATGTGTTATGATCCGGCAACCCCGAAGTGACAATAATCGGGACCACTCCCGGTGATGACCATAGTTTGAGGAGTTCATGTATTCACTATGTGCTAATGCTTTGTTCCGGTTCTCTATTAAAAGGAGGCCTTAATATCCCTTAGTTTCCAATAGGACCCCGCTGCCACGGGAGGGTAGGACAAAAGATGTCATGCAAGTTCTTTTCCATAAGCACGTATGACTATATACGGAATACATGCCTACATTACATTGATGAATTGGAGCTAGTTCTGTGTCACCCTATGTTATGACTGTTACATGATGAACCGCATCCGGCATAATTATCCATCACTGATCCGGTGCCTACGAGTTTTCCATATACTGGTTTACGCTTATTTACTTTTCCGTTGCTACTGTTACAATCACTACAAAATACCAAAAACATTACTTTTGCTGTCTTTACTTTTGTTACCGCTACCACCACTATCATATTACTTTGCTACTAAACACTTTGCTGCAGATACTAAGTTTCCAGGTGTGGTTGAGACAACTCAGATGCTAATACTTGAGAATATTCTTTGGCTCCCCTTGTGTCGAATCAATAAATTTGGGTTGAATACTCTACCCTCGAAAGCTGTTGTGATCCCCTATACTTGTGGGTTATCAAGACAAATTTCTGGCGCCGTTGCCGGGCAGCATAGCTCTATTCTTTGAGTCACTTGGGATTTATATCTACTTATCACTATGAAGAACTTGAGAGATCCAAAAACCAAGATCTATCCCTCAACTACGAGGGGAGGTAAGGAACTGCCATCTAGCTCTGCACTTGATTCACCTTCTGTTATGAGTAAGTTTGCGACACCTACATCTGCTTCTACTATTTGTTCTGATATGTCGCATGTTATTGATGATGCCACTTCTGCTATGCATGATACTTATGATGAAACTGCTTCTATGCCTGATACTACTGTGCCCCTTAGTGAATTTCTTGATGAACAAATTGCTAGGGCTAGAGAAAAAGAAATTATTGAATCTGAATACGATGATGAGAGTGATGATGAAAATATGCCTGTTATTCCTTAGGGTTATCTTTTTGATATGGAATATTCTGCTGCTATTTCTGCTTGGAGAGATAGATATGAGCTTAAGAGGTTATTAATTAAATGGAACAAAGAATCACTTAGAGATAGAATGAGACCTGACCCTGCTTTTGCTACTTCACCTATATGTGTTCCTAATAAAGATTATGAATTCTCTGTTGATCCTGATATAATTACTTTGGTTGAATCTGATCCGTTTTATGGCTATGAATCTGAAACTGTTGTGGCACATCTTACTAAGTTAAATTCTATAGCTGCCCTGTTCACTAATAATGAGAGATCACGTTACCTCTATTTACTCACAATATTTCCGTTCTCATTAAAGGGCGATGCTAAGATATGGTTTAATTCTCTTGATCCTGGTTGTGTGCGTAGTCCCTAGGATATGATTTATTATTTCTCTGCTAAATATTTCCCTGCTCATAAGAAACAAGTTGCCTTGAGGGAAATATACAACTTCATGCAAATTAAAGAAGAGAGTCTCCCACAAGCTTGGGGAGGCTTCTCAAGTTACTTAATGCTTTGCCTGATCATCCTCTTAAGAAACCTGAGATACTTGATATCTTTTATAATGGACTAACCGATGCTTCCAGAGATTACCTGGATAGTTGTGCTGGTTTTCTTTTCAGGGAAAGAACACCGGATGAAGCTGAAATTCTATTGAATAATATGTTGACAAATGAAAATAATTGGGCACCTCCTGAGCCAGCTCCCGAGCCATCTCCTGCTCCAATTACTGAGCCTACCCCTAAACCAACTTTGAAGAAGAGAGGTATTTTATTTCTCAGTCCCGAAGATATGCAAGAGGCAAAGAAATCTATGAAAGAAAAATGTATTAAAGCTGAAGACGTTAAGAATTTACCTCCTATTGAAGAAATACATGGTCTTAATTCACCGCCTGTTGAAGAAACATATGATCTCAATTATTTATTCACTGAAGAACCTTCTGATCCCGATATCTCGACACAGGTAGTAAAGGTAAATTCTCTCTATAGATATTATAAAGCTGAAGTCCATCCTACTAAAATTGCTAGTCAGTGCTTGGATGAGTTTGATAACTTTATGTATAAGCAAGACGACTTCAATGCTTATTTTGGTAGACAATTAAAAGAAAATGCTTATATGATTAGACGCTTGGGTGATTATATGGCTGATATTAAAGGTGAACTTAAACTTATTAGCAAACATGCTTCTATGGTTACCACTCAAGTAGAACAAGTACTTAAGGCTCAAAAAGAAGTGCTTGATGAAATGAATAGTAAGAAAAATGATTATGTTGTTAGAGTGGCTACTAGAACTGGTAGAATGACTCAGGAACCTTTGTATCCTGAAGGCCACCCTAAGAGAATCGAGCAAGATTCTCAAAGAAATAATATTAATGTTCCTAGTTCTTCTAAAAACAAGAAGAAGAAAAATGATAGAACTGTGCAAACTTCTAGTGAACCTATTGCTAAACCACCTGATAATCCAAATGATATATCTATTTCTGATGCTGAAACACAATCCGGTAATGAACATGAACCTAGTAAAACTATTAATGATGATGTTCATGATGATGCTCAACCTAGTAATGACAATGATGTAGAAATTAAACCTCCTGTTGATCTTGATAACCCATAATTAAAGAATCAACGTTATGATAAAAGAGACTTTGTTGCTAGGAAACATGGTAAAGAAAGGGAACCTTGGGTTCAGAAACCCATGCCTTTTGCTCCGAAACCATCCAAGAAAAAGGATGATGAGGATTTTGAGCGCTTTGCTGAAATGATTAGGCCTATCTTTTTTCGTATGAGATTAACTGATGTGCTCAAAACAAATCCTTATGCTAAATATATGAAAGATATCATTACTAATAAAAGAAAGATACCAGAAGCTGAGATTTCTACCATGCTTGCTAATATACTTTTAAGGGTGGAATACCAAAGAAACTTGGAGACCCCGGAGTACCTACTATACCTTGCTCCATTAAAAGAAATTATATTAAAACTATTTTATGTGATCTTGGAGCCGGTGTTAGTGTTATGCCTCTCTCTTTATATCGTAGTCTTGACTTGAATAAGCTGACACCTACTGAAATATCTTTGCAAATGGTTGATAAATCAACTTCTATACCTGTCGGTATTTGTGAGGATGTGCCCGTTGTGGTTGAAAAAGTTACTATTTTAATGGACTTTGTTATTCTTGATATTCCCGAGGATGATAGTATGTCTATTATTCTTGGAAGACCTTTTCTTAATACTGCAGGGGCTGTTATTGATTGCAACAAAGGCAATATCACTTTTCATGTTAATGGTAATGAGCATACGGTACACTTTCCGAGGAAACAACCTCAAGTTCATAGTATCAACTGTATTGGAAAAATTCCATCGATTATATTTGGAGGTTTTGAATTTCCTCTACCTACTGTCAAAAAGAAATATGATATTCTTATTATTGGGGATGTGCATATCCCCGTTGAGGTAACTTAGTGTTATTCGAAATTTCTCCGGTTTCATGATTATCGGAATGAGTTTGTTAACAAGACTTGATCAACCTTGTTAGTGGATTCTTTTTGATGAGCATGAGATGGATGAAACTAGAAGCACAAACTTTTGTACCCTCTCTATACTTTATGTTATTTATATTAAATAAAGTAAAAATAGTATTTTTCTGTCTGTTTCCTAACTTATTCGTGCAATATAAAAATGGGACAATTCATTTCTCCCCCTAACTTGAGCCACCACCTGGCATTTGCCCCTAATTTTCAGGTATGCTCAAAAATACCCCTCTTCCATTAAGTCACCTTACAGAAATGCCCTTTTCTGCCGTTACCGTCCGATCAAAGGGGTTTGACCGTCCGATGAACAGTAACATGGTGAATAGTAAATTCGAAAAAATAGCAAAAAAATCAAAAAAATCTGAAATTTTGTGGGATCGAAGATACTCAAGGGAGCAAGGTGCGTACAAATTTTGGCACAGTTTGGACATTCCAGGAGCTCGTGTCAAAGGAATAACTTTAAAATGTACGCTGTAAATAGTAAATTCAAAAAAATAGTAATAAAATTCAAAAAAATATGAAAATTTTTGGCATCAAAGAGGCTGGGTTGCGCAAGGTGCGTGCAAATTTTTTTTGTGTTTCGACCCTGTAGGAGCTCTTGGAGAAAAAAACTATATTTGGCGCAGAAAAATGCACTATTTTGTTTTTTTGCTAGAGCACCTCGCATGTCATTTGATCAAAAAAAATTGCAAGCGCCTTGCGCACCCAAGCCTCTTTGATGCCAGAAAAATTCATACTTTTTAAATTTTTCTTGCTATTTTTTTTTGAATTTACTGTTCTCAGTGTATAGATTTACATTTTTTCCTTTCCCACGAGTTCCTGGAATGTCCAAATAGCGTGAAAATTTGCACGCACCTTGCGCCCTTGAGTATCTTCGAGCCGACAAAATTTCAGTTTTTTTTGATTTTTTTGCTATTTTTTCAAATTTAATGTTCACCATGTTACTATTCACTAGACGGTCAAAGCCCTTTGACCAGACGGCAAGGGCATTTCTATAAGGTGACTTGACGGAAGAGGGGTATTTTTGAGCATACCTGAAAATTAGGGGCAAATGCCAGGTGGTGGCTCAAGTTAGGGGGAGAAATGGAATTGTCCCTATAAAAATATCCCGAAAATAAAAGTCCTTAGAATGCCATGCCAATTTAATATGATTTTTTCGAGAATATTTGAGAATTTACTGTGCAAAAATTACCGCGGGAGGAGCTGCCACCTGGCCACGAGGGTGGTGGGCGCCCCCCCCCCTATAGGGCGCGCCCCCTGCCTCGTGGGCCCACGGTGGCCCTCCTCCACTTATCCCAGCACCCATCTTCTTCCTCTATCTCACACAAACCCGAAAAACCAACTCAAGCACGAGTTCCAGCCACTTTTGCTGTGATTTTTGATCTCCTTGCTCAAAGCACCTCTCGCAAAACTGCTTGGGGAGATTGTTCCTTGGTATGTGACTCCTCCATTGGTCCAATTAGTTTTTGTTCTAGTGCTTTATTCTTTGCAAATTTGTGCTGCATAGGTGACCATGTTCTTGAGCTTGTATGTCAAATTTATATGGTTCCAAGTAGTTCTAATGCTTGATATAGGCTCTAGGCACTTGTAGGAGTAGTTACTATCAGTTTTATTGAATTTGTTTACTTTTATTTTGAAGTTACTAAAAATTTCAGATTGTTTCAGAAAAATGATGAGGAGATTATTGAGGGGCTCATCAAGCCAAAGCTCAAAGGAAGAGGCACCTAAGCCTAAGTATAATTTTCCACGCACCGCGGAGATTCGGGCGTGTGAATGGCCTTCTGAAGATTTCTTGAGAGGAGCCGGTATGTATGAAGATTTTCATGAATTGGCTCACAATGCAGGCCTCACCGCTTTCCTCCACGACCAATGCGATCAGTATCTCTTACTCACAAATACCTTTGTGCAAAACTTTTATTTTCATCCTAGGAACTCACCACCTACGGTGGAATTTCATTTATATGATGAGCCTAAGGAGATGTCACTTTTTGATTTCTATCGGATTTGTTTAGTCCCTTTTGAGGGCAAGACAGAAGAACCACATCATGATGATGTGGCTGGGTTTATTGATAATATCACTGTAGGAGAAACCAGGAAGGTTTCCGATGCACGAATCACTAGCATACATTTTCCTGTTTTGCATTACTTTGCATTATTTGCTAGTCGTAGTTTAATTGGACGCGGAAATTCTGGAAACCTTAGTATCCCTGATTTAATTATTCTGCTCCAAGTTTTATATAGTGATAACACTTTTAGTTTGGGCGGTATTATTGCTAGACGGTTAAATATGAACCGTACTAAGGGCCCCATCTTTGGAGGCATTTATGCCACACGCCTAGCAGCACATTTTAACATACCTATTAGGCATGCTGAGAAGGAAGAAAAAGTGCTACCCTGTGTTTATCTAGATCGTAAAAGTATGGTGGCACATGATTTTATTATTAAAAATAGGGCAGGGGAGCTTAGATATCAATTGTTCTTTAATAAACATCATCCTGAGACTATTACCTTGCCTGCTCCTTCTTTGTTTGATTTGACTGCAGGCACGTACCTTATTCCGTTGGCAGCTATTCACGCCTACCGGAACCCTGCACCAGCTGAGGAGCCAGAGCCGGAACCACAATTTGATCCTTCACGATAGTCTAACTATCAGTGGGATCCAGAGATGATTGCCAGCCAGTGGCAATCGGAGCCTTCTTCTTCTTCATCACAGTACGACCCCAACAACTACTATTATGGATATCCGCCAGGCCAGCCGTGGCCATAGACCAACTTAGGCCAAAAGCCTAAGCTTGGGGGAGTACGTATTTCTCACCGACATTACATTTATGTTCACATACACTCATTGCTAGATGTCGGTACTCATACTTTTTCACTGTAATATCCATACTAGTTTATTTTCTTTTTCCTGCTTTCTTCTTGTGTGTTTGTTAAACCTTAAGAAAAACCAAAAAAAATAGTAGTAGTTTATTTTTCTGCTGTAGTAGTAATAACTAAAAAGAAAACCCAAAAATATTTCCCGTTCTTCTTCTGCTTGTTGGGAGCTTTCCCGTGTAAATAGTTTTATTTCTTTTCTTTTCTTTGGGGGTCAGTAGGAGAAGACCATAATTAAATTGTTGAAGTGGCTCTTATATGCATTATTGTTGATTTAACCAAGAGCCCATATTGCCTTGTCTTCTCCTGTTTATTGAATGCTCGCAGATTCCAGTTTAGTCCAATACACGTGCACTCTTATTATTATTCACACCGTTCGGTTGTGCAAGTGAAAGGCAATTATGATGATATATGATGGACTGACTGAGATGAGAAAACCTGGTATGAACTCGACCTCTTTTATTTTTGTAAATATGATGAGTCCCTCGTTCTTGATTCAGCTTATTATGAATAAACATGTTTGCAATGACAATTAGAGATCATAGTTGCTTGTGCCATGCTTGATTAGCTATGAGTTATATTGGTTTACCTTGTGTGCCAACATGCTATTGAGATGATTATGATGTGGTATGATGGGGTGGTGTCCTTTTTTGAATGATTTAGGTGACTTGACTTGGCACATGTTCACGCATGTAGTTGAAACAAAATCAACATAGCCTTCACGATATTTATGTTCATGGTGGATTATATCCTACTCATGCTTGCATCCAATGTTTATTAATTTTAATGCATGTACATGGCTGTTGTTGCTCTCTAGTTGGTCGCTTCCCAGTCTTTTGCTAGCCTTCACTTGTACTAAGCGGGAATGTTGCTTGTGCATCCAAAACCCTTAAACCCCAAAGTTATTCCAGATAAGTCCACTATACCTTCCTATATGCGGTATCTACCTGTCGTTCCAAGTAAATTTGTATGTGCCAAACTCTAAACCTTCAAATATTCATTCTGTTTTGTATGCTCGAATAGCTCATGTATCAACAAAGACTGTCCTTATCTTCTGTGTTAGGCGGATTATTCTCAAGAGGAGTGGACTCCGCTCCTCACTCACGAGAAAATGGCTGGTCACCGGGATGCCCAGTCCCATGCTTTATGCAAACTAAATCAAAATTAATTACAAACAAAACTCCCCCTAGGACCTGATGTATGTTGGAGGCACTCGTTGTTTCGAGCAAGCCATGGATTGATGTTTGTTGGTGGAGGGGGAGTATAAACTTTACCATTCTGTTTGGGAACCATCTATAATGTGTTTAGCATGGAAGATATCGTCATCTCTTAGTTGTTACGTTGACAATGAAAGTATACCGCTCAAAATACAATTTATCTCTATTTCAAAACCGAGCTCTGCCACCTCTACAAATCCCTGCTTCCCTCTGCGAAGGGCCTATCCATTTACTTTTATGCTGAGTCATCACCCTCTTATTAAAAAGCACTAGCTGGAGAGCACAGTCGTCATTTGCATTCATCACTGTTAATTTATATTGGGTGTGACTATGATTGGATCTCTTTTACCATGAATTACAATGTCTAGTCAGTCCTTGATCTTTAAAGGTGCTCTGCATTTATGTTTTGCGGTCTCAGAAAGGGCTAGCGAGATACCATCTTGTTATATCATATTATGATTGTTTTGAGAAAGTGTTGTCATCCGAGATTTATTATTATGACTTGCTAGTTGATCATGCTATTGATATGAGTAATTATGAGACCTGAGGATTATTGCAAATGTGGTTAGTTATGATCTATGCTGAAAACTTGAATGCTGGCTTGACATAGTTACAACAACAAGAGCAAACAGAGTTTGTAAAAGTTTTTCTTTCTTTCTTTCTTTCTTTCTTTCAGTTTGTCAACTGAATTGCTTGAGGACAAGCAAGGGTTTAAGCTTGGGGGAGATGATACGTCTCCGTCGTATCTACTTTTCCAAACACTTTTGCCCTTATTTTGGACTCTAACTTGTATGATTTGAATGGAACTAACCCGGACTGACGCTGTTTTCAGCAGAATTACCATGATGTTGTTTTATATGCAGAAAACAAATATTCTCGGAATGACCTGAAACTCCATGGGAGGTCTTAGAAAAAAATAATAAAAAATACTCGCCAAATATGAAGACCAGGGGCCCACACCCTTTCCACAAGGGTGGGGGGCGCCCCCCCTAGGGCGCGCCCCTACCTCGTGGGCCCCCTGTTGCGTCTCCGACTCCAACTCCACCTCCATATATTGAGTTTCGATGAGAAAAAAATCAAAGAGAAGAAATCATCGTGTTTTACGATACGGAGCCGCCACCAAGCCCTAAAACCTCTCGGGAGGGCTGATCTGGAGTCCGTTCGGGGCTCCGGAGAGGGGGATTCGTCGCCGTCGTCATGATCAACCATCCTCCATCACCAATTTCATGATGCTCACCGCCGTGCGTGAGTAATTGCATCATAGGCTTGCTGGACGGTGATGGGTTGGATGAGATTTATCATGTAATTGAGTTAGTTTTGTTAGGGTTTGATCCCTAGTATCCATTATGTTCTGAGATTGATGTTGCTATGACTTTGCTATGCTTAATGCTTGTCACTAGGGCCCGAGTGCCATGATTCCAGATCTGAACCTATTATGTTTTCATGAATATATGTGAGTTCTTGATCCTATCTTGAAAGTCTATAGTCACCTACTATGTGTTATGATCCGGCAACCCCGAAGTGACAATAATCGGGACCACTCCCGGTGATGACCATAGTTTGAGGAGTTCATGTATTCACTATGTGCTAATGCTTTGTTCCGGTTCTCTATTAAAAGGATGCCTTAATATCCCTTAGTTTCCAATAGGACCCCGCTGCCACGGGAGGGTAGGACAAAAGATGTCATGCAAGTTCTTTTCCATAAGCACGTATGACTATATACGGAATACATGCCTACATTACATTGATGAATTGGAGCTAGTTCTGTGTCACCCTATGTTATGACTGTTACATGATGAACCGCATTCGGCATAATTATCCATCACTGATCCGGTGCCTACGAGTTTTTCATATACTGGTTTACGCTTATTTACTTTTCCGTTGCTACTGTTACAATCACTACAAAATATCAAAAACATTACTTTTGATGTTTTTACTTTTGTTGCCGCTACCACCACTATCATATTACTTTGCTACTAAGCACTTTGCTGCAGATACTAAGTTTCCAGGTGTGATTGAATTGACAACTCAGCTGCTAATACTTGAGAATATTCTTTGGCTCCCCTTGTGTCGAATCAATAAATTTGGGTTGAATACTCTACCTTCCAAAGCTGTTGCGATCCCCTATACTTGTGGGTTATCAGTATTCTTTTCGTCCCTATAAACATTGTGATGGTTGAATAAAAACTTCGCGAGATTGTAAAAAAAAGATAAGATTTAGCAAATCCGTTTTTTTAATATAAGCTGTGGTTATAGGGGTAAGGTTAACTATGTGATGTTTAACTTTATGATTTGGACTGTGTGTAATTTGTTCTTTGACATAGTAATTATTGGCATGGAGCCCGGTGGAGAGTCCTCCTATTTCATGCTACGCAAATGCCTCAAGCTGTCTTACTCTGCATAGGTTGGTCGCGTGCACTACCATTAAGACCATGATTTTTGTATATTTCAATTTCTTTTGTTTAAGAATGTTTTCAAAATGTTGTATCATTTAGTTTTAAGAAAGGAAAGACTATTTTAAGGAAACTAAAAGAATATTTGTGTGTGTAGATAAAATACTCATGTATATCAAATAAAATTTTCATGGCATAGTCGGAGAATATTTACGTCACTTGTGCGAAGAGATTAGGGAATTTAATATTACGAGAGTAATCTTTTTGATTTGAGGATCCCTGATAAACAAACTCTATTCCCTCCTTAATAAATAGACGAGGCAAATCTTATGTCTTCGCTTAAAAAACAATGATTGCAAGAAGGAACGAAGCACCCGAAGTCAGGGCAACTCCAACGCGGCGACCCACTTGGTCTATTCGTGTCTGTTTGGGTTTGCGCGGGCAAAAACCGCAGCCCAACACGCCAACGCAAACGAAGGGTGTCTGTTTTTCTGTATGTTGTGACCCATTTTAAGCCAAGATCAGTGTTGGGTTTCGTCGGCGTGGACGTACGCGACGCCCGCCCTTCACAACCCCTGGCCCGCCCATCTGTGGCACATCAACCCCATTCCCCCTCTCTCTCCCAAAACCCTTCCGCCCTCCTGCCGCACAATGGCCGACGCGCCAAATTCCGCCACCGTTGCCTTTCCGGCGCCACGATGGACGGCGTGGCCACCCGCCCCGTGCTCCCATAAAAGAAGCCCAAGAAGGAGCTCACGCTGAAGCAGAGGCCCAAAGAGACGACGAATAGTGTTGGCCGAAGGGCCAAATAGGTCGAGAAAAAAGTCGCGCCACCGAGCAACAGGAGGCCAACGTTGCGGAGAAAGAGGCTCTTGTCGCCAAGGCCACGCAACAGTCCTTCCTCATGCTAGGGTTTTGCCGCGGACACAAGCTCGTCGGCTGCCTGCCCGCCACGTCCGGAGTCATCACACACCTCCCGACGCCGCAGAAACACAGGTTTCCTCCCCAATACAACCTGGGCGCGTCCCGCTTCTCCACCTCGCACTACTAGGAAATAGCTTATAGATAGAAATTTACTAGTAACGTCTGTTTGGGCCACCACGCTACTGGTAATTACCAGTAGCGCCAGGTAGCAAACATGCTACTGGTATAACTTAGCAGTAGCGTTGGTTTTGTCTAGTCGCGCTACTACTAAGTGATTCTCGTCATGCCCTCGGAACTGGCCATAGTAGTAGGGTGTGTTTTTCAGACCGCGCTACCACTATGAACTTAGTAATAGCGCGGTTCACCGACATGCGCTACAACTAAGCGCACCACACCTGCCTGTCTCCCTTGTCCCCCTCTCTCCCTCGTCACGTTCTCTCTCTCTCCCCTCTTCCTCCCTACTCTGATCCAGATCCAACCTCGGTGCCATGTTGCGCCTTCTTCCCCATCGCCGCCGGCGACCATCCCCACACTTTCTCTCCCTTTCCCCGTGGATCCATCTCTTCCATGTACGCCTCCCACACCGTCTCCTCCTTCCCCCATCTCATCACTAGGGAAGACAAGGCAAGCGGGAGGAAGATCGGCCGTGTAGGTCAGATCCATCCGCCACGACCTCGACGGAGATGGCACAGTGGATTGAGCGGACCTGCAAATCGTCAAGCCAAGGTAGCAGACCAGCAGGGCTCCATCCTTGATTTCCTTGACCATCTTGGATTACCTTCCTCACACACAGGGCAGCAGGGCTCCATCCTTGTTCTCTTCTCCATGGGGGTCACGCACAGGGCTCCACCTACAAGTGAAGAGAAGACCACTGCTCCTCCGGGTATGCTTCTTCCTACTCTTCAAGGTCCCTCTCTCCCTCTCATGCTCTGCCTGAATTAATGGCGTTAGGTGTCACAACCAAACTGAAACTTTTTTATCTTCAGAGAGGAGAAAACTGAATCTTTAATTAGGTTAGCTTGCACCTGCTGCTGCTTTTTTATCTTCATTTATTTATCAGAAATAGTAATTTACATTGAAGTTTTTTTAATTATTCACAGACACTTATTTATGCATTGTTCTTCCTGTATATAATAGATGTTGTATTTTTAGTTGTTCGGGTTCTCAATGTATGTTTATCCACTGTATAATGTAGGAGTGCAATACTTAGAGCTGAATTTTACTTAAATGAGATGCAATGGCATTTTTTATTTTACAAATAACAATAATCTAATCTACCTTAATTAGCTCAGCTATGTTTATAGCAAACCTTCTTAAGGAAGCAAGAAATGCCAATTCTTGTTTATGTGTTTCGGCATTCTTTCATTGTTCTGTAACTACTTTGTGTCATGAATTCAGTCATGCACTGTTATAGGATAGATAGCCTGGACCACAAAAGGTGTGGTGTTGACTTAGTGGCAGCTGAGCTGCTGATAAAGGGCATGGGTGAACAAATGAAGGTGGCTGGGATTTTAAAATGAAGTTAAATTGTGATCAGCACAAAGCTTTTGTCTTATTTTTTATGTCAACTAATGCTATTTGTGATTTCACAAATTGCAGTCAGCTTGGGTTATCATAGTATAGCTTCTTTATGATTTCTTTAGCTTGACACATTTGATGCCACAAAATTCATGAGTAGTCAAAATTGAATGGGATACTGAGTATTTGAAGTTCCCTATTGCCGGACCAGCTAATCCTGTCGCCAGGCAACTCTTCTCACCCCCTCTTCTCCTCTTGTTATAATCAAATTTATATTATAAGCGGCAGAATATTGTGCTGGTGGCTACTAAGTTAGTAAGCATGCTTGATGCATTATGCTACTAACTTTCTAATCATATCGTGGATGGACCAATGTTTGTGTCCGCGCAATCTGTCTGTATTGTTGTGGCGTATCAACTGCTTATTAGCCCCGCATGTAGCTGCTGCTTTGCTTATGGCAATTCGTAATGTCCGTACTAATGTGGCTGATGAATTAAGCTCCACTAACTAACTAGGTTGTATTTAAGTTATATATTGGGTCCCTTTTACTTTCCACCATGGATAGTAGTAATCTGCACACTGTTTTCACATTTCAGTATCCTGAATTTGAATAGCTCAGTTCTGATGGCACTAGCATTGGACCATCTTCAGTCTTGCAACCAATTAACATGATCTCATACTGCATAAATGTGTATTCCTTTTATTTAGAATTAAATTTGTTCAACGACTGAGGGTTCTGTTGGGAGTTCTCTGTGTCCTACAATATTAAATGGTCATTCATAACTGCCCCTGTCTTCTTGCTGTTGGCCAAGTGGTTTTCCATTTTGAGCTTCAGTGCTCTGCTTGTGTTGCAAGTACAACACTGCACCTGCTGTTTCTTTTTATTTATGAATAGTATATGTAACTTGCAAGTACAACCTCAAAATAAAGTAGTTTTTGATTTTTATAAAATTGTCATTCAGAATAATACGGAAAATTAATTCATTATATATGCAAGGAGCTGATTCTTGGTGAAAATTGCTTTGCCTGTATGTATGTAGAGTCTTGTAGCTAACTGATGGGGAAAAATGTGCCATGTAAATCTAATTGATGAAAAAATATGTTTGGTCATCAGAAGCCTGTTTGTAGCTGTATGCAGATGTTTAGATGTGTAGTAAGTCAATATCCGAACAAGATTAACAAGTGAGGGTCGGTGTTCAGTAGATAATAAGATTGTTCTAATATTTTAGTTTGTTCGTTTCAATACAATATTACATAGGCGATGTCTTGATAATAGAAATCACTCAGTTTTTCGCTTTCAGTTTTTACTTCTACTTCACAGAGTGGAAGATTGTAAGAAAACATTGGCTGATCTTTAACAATTATTCTTAGAGTAAACCAGAGCAATATTCGATGATATATTGTGAGTCACTGAAAATGTATACTGTGTTTTTCTTCAGGATATGGATGACTATCTGAACGTAAGCAGGTTTCTTCGCAAACTTAACAACGAGATACTAGGTGAAAGAAATGATCCCTACAAGGAAAGGTTGAGCAGCCTAGAGAATTTAGTACTGATCATGGTAAGGTTGACAAAGCCTGAAATCTCATTTTGATCCACGTTCCAAGATTACATGGTAGCATATATACTTGAAGTTGGCATGGAATATCAAAATTCAAAATAGACTTTGCCTATTCCCTGTTTTGAAAAAACAGTGGGAATTGATTTTCTGAAGTCCTTGTCTATTTCCCTATCCATGCAACAATAAATGTTGAACAGAATGTTGAACAAGATAGCATGAACACGTATAGCTAGGGTATGCATTTAGTAGGTGTGTTTCCATTTCGAAGATTCATAAAAGACTAAAAGAGATTGATAAATGAAGAAAATACCCTACCGGATCTACACAAGGACAAGAACTAACAAGCAGTTTTCACTTTCCCGACATGGGCGCAGGGGTGATCGTCATGGACTACCGCACCCGGTGGGCATCGTGCTCTTCAACAACTCGGAGACGGACTTCACCATGAAGCCCGGCGACTGCGTCACACAGATGATTGTCCAGGTGATTGTGACGCCGGAGGTCGACGAGGTGGAGGACCTTGACGCCACCGTCAGGAGGTTGCCGAGGTGGAGGACCTCGATGCCACCGTCTGGAGGTTGCCGAGGTGAAGGACCTCGACTCCTTGGGAGATACATTTAGAAAAGTGGTCTGGTTAGGTTGGTGGTGGGATGCTAGGGAAGGTACCCACCTTTCGTGATGGTTGTGTGCATCTGATGTATAAATGGGATCTCATGATTTCTTTGAGTTCAGATTTTCAATGTTGTATACATGAACGCTGCAAGTGCTAAGATGGTTCTGTGACCTTTGCACTAGATGTGTCTTGATTTCCATCCATAAATAGTGCATCTAACTTTTTTTAATTTTTAATTACTTAGCAGTAGCGTGGGGGAAGAAGGGCATTCTACTAGTACTTAGGAATAGTAGTAGCGTGGGTTAGGAATAGTAGTAGCGTGGGTTGTGCGCGCTACTACTAACTTTTTAGCTGTAGCGTGGGGTAAAACACACGCTACTGCTAAAAAATAGCTGTAGCGTCGTAGCAGTAGCGTGGGAACCTACGCTACTGGTAGTCCAAAAACCCACGCTACTGGTAAGGTTTTTCCTAGTAGTGTTGCCTCGGGACTGCTCGCCGAAAGTGAGTGTGATCGCGCCGGCCACCCCATGCCTGTGGCCCGCGGCCATCGACCTCAACGCCACGCCTGTGGCCGCCCATTTGGACGTAAAGGAAGAGACCACATGAGATCCATGTTGCCTTCATTTTTATTTGTAAGCATTTTAAGTTTTAGATGCCTTCAAGGCCCAACATGGGCACAAGTCATTCGCCCTCACCCATTGTTGGACGATAATTTGTGATTGCCCAAACATCAAGGAGCAATATGTTGTCGTAAAGAAGAATGGACAGACGGCGGCGGTCATTGAGCATGGTGAAGGTGAGAAGCGACCAAGGGGAAAGACCAACTCCAAGGTGGATGCCCAGCGTGATGCGGCGACACTCGCCTTGCAAGAAACTTTGAGGGGGTTGATGACCGAAAAGGAAGGGAGGAAAGGAAGCGCCAAGAGAAAGAGGAGCAAATGAGGGCCTTCATTAAAATACAAAAGAAGAAGCTCGGGATTGAGGAGAACGTCCAAAAGAAGAAGCTTGAGATCGAGGCGGACTTTGGAAAGATAAAAGCAAACGAGGTGAAGTTCAGTCTAATGGCAAAGGAAGTGGAGATCATGGCGATTAACTTGAGCAAAGTGTCTCCAAGGAGAATGGTTTGGTTCGAGAAGAGACAAACGGAGATGCTCGAGCTAGATGGATGACCTATGGCCAAGACATTATTTTTGTATGTTGACATGTGTGCCTGCATGAACTACGGCCGAGATGCATGAAGTATGATCTTTTTTGTGTGTTGGCATGTATGCCAACCACGGACAAGTGTGTCGGCATGAACTATGGCATTTTTTTGTAGGCTGACATGTATGCCAGCCATTGGCACGTCTTTCGGCATGAACTACGGCAGCGGGCCCTGAATTACCTTTATTTTGCACAAATATATGTTTGTTCCAAAGAATTCGGCTGGACGGACCAATTGGGTTGGCCGGTTGGGTGCATTGGTCAGATTTGGATAGATACGGTTGGACGACCGATCTTTAACCGATCCAAACCGATAAAAAATAGATTAAATTTATGTCCGTTTGAGTCAGCACGTTGGAGTTGGCTTTACTTATAATTTGTACTGTGCGCAACAAAAGGGAGGGAAAAGAGCTTGCGCAGGAGCTGCCCGACCGGCATCAGACCAGCCTACGCCTTGCCGCACCCCCCAATCAGCAACGCCAAGTCGCCATGTGCTCAATCTTCTACTAGTGCCCACTGCCCAGCCATCATACCTCCTACTCCCTCCTTTCCGAATTACTTGTCTAGATAAATTCAAGACAAGTAATTCGAAACGAAGAGAGTACTTATTAATCACGCCTTGCTGGTAGTAGTATGAAAAAGGGAACACAAATAGAAAAGTACACACGACTTGCAAACAATATCAGCACAAACCAGCCAGCGCAACGACCCAAGCAGCCGCCACGAGACGCACATCACATTCCCCCTTGTCTTCCAGCACGTGTACGCCTGCCCTCGCCGGCCGTGCTGACTGCTGGGAGCCACGGACTCACGGGTGCAGCGCCGAGTACGTCCGGTACTTGTACTCCTCCGCCGCCGAGGCCTCCTCCTCACCGGCGCCGTAGTCCTTGGGGTGGTGGCATGGCACGTAGGTGCTGACGGGGCAGTAGGTCTTCGTCCCGTGGAAGAAGCCGGCGCACTCCTCGTGCGACCGCTGGTTGGGTGCATAGGGTATGCAGTTGCGGGCGACGTTGAGCTTCCCCTGCTTGATCAGCGCCCAGCAGCACGCCCCCAGCGACGTGAAGTAGTTGTCGGAGAGCGTGAGGTTGGCGAGGTGGCCGCCGGACGACTTGTACGCGAGCCGGCAGAGCGCGTCGGGCACCTCGCCGTAGAGGAGGTTGTCCGCCAGGTTGAGCTGCTCCACCTTCCGCAGGCACGCGTAGGAGGCCGGGATGGTGCCCGTGAGCTGGTTCGTGCCGGCGTCGATGACGGTGGCCTTGGCGAGCAGGCCGAGCTCGTAGGGGAGGCAGCCGCTGAGCTTGTTGTTGAGGAAGAGCACCTCCAGCAGCGTGTTGCCGGCGCGGCCGATGGACGACGGGATGGGCCCCGTGAACTGGTTGTTGGCGAGCGCGAGGTAGTTCACGGGGGAGTCGCCGAGGTTGCTGGGGATGTTGCCGGAGAACTGGTTGTTGTTGACGAAGATGGCCTCCACGATCGGGAACGAGCGGAAGAGCCCCGCCGGCACCTCGCCGTAGAACTGGTTGAACCGGATGTCGACGAAGGTGGCGTTGGTGATCCCCAGCACGTCCGCCGGGAAGGCGCAGCGAGCGAGCTTGTTGTTGCTCACGTCCAGCTCGTAGAAGTACTGCAGCGACCGGAGGATGGGCACCACGCCGCCGAAGTCGTTGGAGTTGGCGTGGAAGAGCGCCAGGTCGGGCAGCGCGTCCACGAACCCCTCCACGGTGGGCGCCTCCAGCTTGAAGCCGTTGAAGTCGACGGACGCGAGCGCCCGCTCCTTGACGTTGGGCGGCGCCTCGCAGAAGAAGCCCAGGTAGGAGGTGTTGCTGCAGATGGCGGTGCCGGTCCAGGTGTTGGTGATGCCCTGGGGGTCGCACGTTATGGTCTGCTTGAACCTCTGGATCACCAGGTACGCCCTGTACAGCCGCTCGTTCTCGAAGTCGCTCGGCTTCGGCCCGTATGACGACGGCGGCGTGGGCGACGGCGAGTACCCGCCACCGCCCCCGCCGCCGATCCCAATCCCGATGCCTATCCCCCCGCCGCCGCCGTTGCCGATGCTGATGCCGAGCTGCCGCCGGCTGGCGTCGGAGGTGCGCGCCGTGAGCGCAATGCACGACGCCAGGAGGCAGAAGAGAGCGAGGCGCCGAGGCAGCGAACGCCCTGCCATTTTCTCTCTCACCGGAGGTGTCGGCAGCAGGAATGGGAACAGTGTGGCTCCTGCTTGACTCGTGTCAGGGTCCCCTCGCGCCAAGTGAAGACGGAGCGCGACTGCGCGATCGAGTGGCCCTGGCCTTCGATTACGGGGCGCGCAGGGGTATGTATATAAACGCCTGCGCTGTTGGCCTGTTGCACCGCGACACGGCGGGAACTGGCCATGTGCATGCATGCATGCATGCACCGTTGGTACCGTTACTGTTCCTGCTGAAACCTGTACTCCTACAGTTGTACCTGAGGATTTACTCTTGGGGTGACTAGTGCCAGGATTGTTTCATCAGAGAAGCTGGAACTTTGCTGTCTTGTTGCTTGTTGGATGCCAGCATATCCGTGCTATTCCGTGGCCCCGGGTTACAAATGATTCGAAGAGCTCACGTGCGAGAGGAGCACAGATAGATGCATCCAGATTTGGTCGCTTTCGTAAGATGGCATAACTGTGCGGCCATTTCTTGATCGATCAAGACATCGCACCTTCCGGTTAAAAGAACGATAATGCAGAATCTACGACCTCTTGGGTCCACGCTCATCGATCATATTAACTTTTAAAAAAGGTGGACGTAAGTTCGCTCATAGGGTAGATCGAATCATGGCCCTAAGCGCGTAGAATAGAGCTGTAGTGATCGCATGGAGCTGCGGGCTACTCCATTCTCGAACTGTCAAACCAAACCAACTGCGTGTCTGTGTCTCCTTTCAAAAAGAAAAGGCGATGCCCGATCGATCTATTCATTGATCCCATCATCTGACGGCCCGGGCGTCATCAACTCCGATGCACCATGTGATGTTCATGGCGAGCTGGTCGATTTCATTACTAAGTACTACTAACCGGCGAAACTTCCACCTGCGAAGTCGGCTAGCACAGCGACGTGCCAACGTACGCCGACGCAGCTTCCACCAGGCATCGATCGACCCCCTCCCACATAGTATAGTATACTCCTACTTTGGTAGCGTACATGCGGAGGGTAGGGTGGTGGTTACATGCCACGGTGGTTGCGAGTGCGACGCCCCTTTCGCGCTCTGCCTGGCTGTTCGCTTTGGTGCTTTGCCTCCCGCTGGTACGGCACGCATGCTACTATATTCACGTACAAACGCATCCGTCGATCCATGCATCCTCCTCCTCGTCTAATCTGGCCAAAACCGACGCAGCCGCGCTTTAAAAAAAGGGGGCCGAGCTGAGTAGAGCCATAGAGGCGAAAGGTCGCCTGGTCACGGGCCGGCACATTGGTACGGCGCCCTTGTCATGTCCAATCCTCTTGCCGAACGCGGCGTCCAATAATGCGGGCGCGCCCGGCCGGATGCGCAACGTGCGTGCCTCCCGGGCCCCCGGCAGGTGAGCAGTCTGCTCTGTTCGTGCATCGCGAGCGCGCGCGGGCGGGCAGAGTATCGAGGTTGCGTCGCAGGCAGGGCACGGCGTCCCTGTCCCTGTTCATTGCCAGGGCGTTTGGTTTGGTTGTGCCGCCTAGTGCGACTGCCGGCCGGTATCTGAATCTACGCGCCTCCGTAAACTTGTCACGATCCTCTGCACACATTAAAAGCCTCCAGATATCCACCGTGGCAAAAGAGGCGGAGAGCTGCCGTAGGTCCAAGGATTTTGGCTCTACTACCTCCCGTCTCTTGTGAATAAGTCATTATTCGCGTAGTTCTAGATCAACGATTTAACTACATCTAAATATGTATTATATGTAATAAAAATATATATTTAGAAAGTACAACCGTGTGGAAGTCTAGTGATATACTTTTCACTATGTTGGCCCACATGTCATCCTCGTCATGATCACCTACTACTCTCACTGACTATGTTGACCTGCCATTCTCACTGACTATGTTGATCCACATGTCATCCCGGTCGGGATCACCTGCTACTCTCGTTGACTATGTTGGCGCTCTAGTGCCCGACATACATCGAGCACCTACAACAGCTGACACTGGCGTATTGCCATGGGGGCGGGCGTGGACGGGTGGTTTCGGTTGTACAAGCCGTGGCGCCAGGGACAACACCTACTCGGCAAACGCGTGTCCTCAATGTCCTCGCAGGCGCGCCATGCTCTTCTCAGGCAACTCCATACTTGAGGTCAGTTTCGGAACTAGCCCGCCTGCTAGCCTCCCGAGGGTCCAGTAGACGGCGTCGTCACCGTCGAGATTGACCTGCACGCCACGCCCCCGGTGTTCCTCTCCGGTCACTGCCCCACCTTTTCGCCCCTCCCCCTGTCATAGCCGTACACCGGCTCCCGTCGAGCCACCTCTCTTGCTACCGTGACCGTGCTGAACCTGAGAACGCGTGCACACAAGGAAGGTTTTTTGATGGATCTGTTGTTAGGTGAGAGGGGGGAGGGAATGTCTAGATGTAAGTCGTCTGATTTTTAAATTTGGGTTAGTCGATGCTTTTGGACGTCCGATGCACATCCAAATCCAACGACGCTTGGCCATTCCTCTTCCTCGAGCTCTTCTTCTTCTTCTTCTTCTTCAGACCGCCGCATGAGCCGCCGGTCGAACCGCATGCGACCACCACCCGTGGCCGGCGGTGCTCATGCGTAGCCTCACCCTCCCCGGAACCGCCCCCATCGTCAGTCTTGCCGCCACCCTGAACATCCCTCTAGACCTGGCGCCGACGGAGATTTTCTCTGGCGAACTTGCACCACCGCCTCACCTCCGCTCCCACCATCGTCGCTCTTTCGCCCCCACCCCCACCCTAAGATAGATGATGGGGTAGCCCTCCGGTGAGCCCCTTCCTTCTCCTTCCTTCCCTCCGGCCTCCTTCCTTCTCCTTGCTCTTTCTTCAAAATTGACTGACCACAATAGCTAAAGTCGGTCGACTGACATTAACCTATTGCGGGGAAGAAAAGGAAAGGAAGATGGATATGACATGTGGGTCCAAATAGTCAGTGGGAGAAGCTAGTTATCCCGGTCGGGATTGTCTTCATCCCGATGCGACAAATAGGTCTAGGGTCAAAATTGCCCAAGGTCGCTGAATATAGGGTGTCGACTTGGGATTTGGAGATCCAGATTTGATTTTGTCCATGCCTACAAATACAAGGTTTAAAATAGACTTATTCGTCCAATAATGCGTGACCGTGCATCACATGTCGCTAAGAACATTTTTCGTTTGTCTGGATCCGTAGGTACAAGTATTCACTAACATGAGATTTATGCCGTCATGTCTCATGTGCCAGCAATGTTTGCGATTTTAGTGGAGACTGCTGGGAAATGCGTCAGTCTTGGAATGCGCCATAGGCGCCATTGTAGCCAAGAGCACTACTTGTAGTACAATAATTCATTTTTGCAGCAATAGTGCCAGTCCAACAACGACCACACATAATTAATTTATCACAGGTGCCAATTGCCAACTTATACATAATAAACTTCTTGAGTGAACAGTTTCTTTTGGCGTCCCAAAATTGCCAACTTATACATAATATACTAATTTCACAAGCACATTAACCATAAAATATTACAAATATGTCCCAACATTGTTCTTTTTACAGAAAATAAAGGGACCAATTATTTGTAAGTTGCTTCGGTGCACTCACTTAGAAATGTTTACAGATTTCTATGCAAAGTTACCCCTTCCAGCAAAAGTTTATTCTGATCTCTTATTTGATCCATTGAGAGAATAGAGAATAGAATTAGTTGATCGTACATGTATAAGAATATCATTTTTAAATAACGTTAAGATTCATGCAAAATTTTAAGAGAGTTGTACTGAAAGCAAAACTCATAAAATTAATGCCAGTCGATTTCTTTTTTCAGCCATTAGACTGTAATCACGGGGCACCGCATAAGCAAAAGGTGATGTTAAGTGCATCTCCAACGCTGACTCATGTGCCCGGCCTCTGGTTCTCCTCAGCCCGGCGCATCGTCCGTGGCCTCCGCCAACGTGTGTGCTTACCGCCGCCGTACGTATCATATTGGTTGATGTAGCATGTTCAGAGTGGATTGGAGAAGGCACCGCAGACTGGTTCTCCGGCGCGTGTTCGGCCGCGGCCGCCGGCTCGTCATCCGCGTCTGCCTCGCTATGGATGTACCATGCACATCCTCCTCCTTGGCATGATGCCTAGGTCCGCGTCGCTGCCTCTTCTAGTGCTGTCCGCGGCCGCCATGGGAGCTTGTACCAAGTGCTACGCCCGGTCCTCTTCTGCGACTCCCCCACAACGAGGTTCATGAAGATGGCCTCATCGACGTCTCGACCACAGGCCTTAGGACGACGACGTGTGGAAGTCAAGTGGACGGACTCCCGCCCCGGCGGCAGCGAAGGCAGAGGGTTATGCACACACGGCGCCAGGCTCATCCTCCGCGGCCGTGCGTCTCGGCTATGCACACACCGCGCCAGGCCCCTCCTCGGCGCCGTGCCCGCGTCCTTCGTCGGAGCGTGTACTCGCTGCCTCCTGGCTGTGCGTGTTGATGTAGTGGAGTGTGTTGGCGCGCATGAAAGAAGAAGGCACCGCCGGCCTGTTCTCCGGCGCGCGCCCGTCGTCGTCGTGGGACATCCGGAGCGCCGCACCCCGGCTGCGGATGGATAAGCAGGGCGCGCGCATGCGCGGCCGAGGTGGTTGAGTCGCTGCTGATTTTCTGGTTCGTTGTTGATGTAGTACATGCAAATAGAGTTTATCTCTTCAGCCTGGTACAATCTTATCCGCTCGGCTTGATCGATCTGAACTTCCGAACCTAGCCGGCGTACGTGGGCTCGAGCTGAATCTGCAGCCATGCATGGAAGACATGCAAGCTAAAGCATGGCTTAATAATGGGCTAGCAAAGTGTACGTTGAGTAGTTCATTATGTCTGACTAACTGCTTGTGTGTGCTAACTTGTCATTGTTAAAAAATAGAAACGCGTGCAGTCATGGTCATGGGCACTCCTTGCTCCATGTATATATGTTTGCATTACCATTTTTTTTTATCATGCCCTGTGCACTAACCGTGTGGAAGTGTGTAACATTTATTCATATAAATGAAGAAATTATGGTAGAAATTTCAGCGAACATCAAAATATCCATACAAAGCAGAGTATGTTCTTTATGCCAGGAGAAAACAAAACGTCCACGACTATGTATATACACGTATGTTCTCTCACGCAATTATGATTTTGATGTCGAAAATGCATTCGTCTCTTTCCCGCAAAAAAAAAAAAATGCATTCGTCTCATCCTACAACGTGTCCAAGGCCAAGTCTTGTTCCTGTTATTCAAGGACAAGGAGTAGACTAGTGGAGATGGCGCGGGCTGCTAACTTGTGTCAAGCTTGCGTCTAGATGTTGATTTTACTGCCATTTGTTTTTCTTCTTGATGGATGCTATTTTCTTGGCTCGTGCTATTTGCTTTTGAAAGCTCAAACTCACCGGACGTGGATTTTTGGCTCTGGAAAGCATATGCTCTCTAATAAACAGCAAAATCAAAATAACTAGTAAATAAATTTTTTAAAAATGATGTTTTTGTAGATATTCATATTAGTGTAGCAAGTGTGCTTGACAATTTTTATGCTATATGGTATAGCAGTGATTCGTTGGTTAAAAAAAACAAAATTAAGTGTAACATTTGGTGGTAACATTTGGCACTCGACTTCTTTTTTTCTGCACACGTTAAAATGCTCAAGTCTTTTCTCTAGAAATTTGCATGTACCGCTTGAACGTGACAACGAACACATCTATATTTCTTTTAAATGTGACATTTGTAAACATTGTTGGCATGCAGGAACACGTGTTGCCTGGAGCCAAAATGGATTTTTGAAAACTCACCAAGACACCAACCAAATTAACTGGAGCTGAGCTTGGGTTGGCAGGAAGCCAGAGAACAGGTGAATGTGTGTGCTGCAGGATAAAACATGCTCGAAAGTTTCTCTAAGTCGATCACATATTTTATTTCTCAGAAAAAGTCCGACAGATGCTTCTACACATTCCCATCGCCATCACGTGGCAACCACAGCCGGGCAAACAAAGGCCGACTGGTCACGCGGCAAGAGAGAGCCCGGACAAACAAAGAAAAAAAAAGAATTAGAAGACCTATCGGAGGCGGCGGGTTGGCCCGGCTGTACGGCGGCTTACCGAACCGCCACTCCGTCTCCGACAGCTTGCAGTTGGAGAAGAAGTTCATCATGCGGACCACCTCCATGTCCGGCATCACCTTGGTGGACAGCCGGCATGGATCCCGGCGCCCACTCATGTTGCTGATGATGTGGGGTCGGGCTTGAAGAGGAAGCACTCGGCGCTACACGAAGGCGGCCAGCAGGTCTGAAGCCCTGAGGCCCTCTGACTCCATCATCTCGTGAAGCAGGGCGAGAGCGGTGGAGGAGGCGACCGACAGGTTCTTTGGCCGGAACCGCCAGCTGGTGCGGGGATCGGCAGGCGGGCCGGCTACGTAAGCCGACAAGTTGATGTAGTCCTGCGGCGAGTTGACGTTCTCGACGTAGAAATACAACTTGTGCCACAGCTTGGCAGACTGCAGAATGGCGAGGGCCGGGAAGCGGATCCCAGATCCGGAGCGACGCACCGCGACGCAGGCACCGCACTGGGCCACCTCGTTCTTGGCGGCGGTGCCGAGCTTGATGTAGAAGAGCTCTGCCCACAACTCGAGTGTGGGGAGCGTGCCGAGTTAGCCCTTGCATAAGGTGACGAAGGCGGAGAGCAGCACCACCGTGTTTGGAGCAAGGTGGTGGGGCTGCACTCCGTAGAAATCCATGAATGAGCGAAGGAATCCGCTCGCTGGAAGGCCGAAGCCATGGAGAAAATGCGACCGGAAGACAATGCGCTCGCCATCTTCCGGCGCCGGCAAGATCTCCCTTTCGGGGGGGGGGGAGGGAGGGGGGACGCGCACCTTGACGTTTGACGAATGGGGGAGCCACCGCGTCTAGTGGAGGAACCTCCAAGTGCCCGTCGTGGACATTGGAGCCGTCCCAGTTGATGAAGCTATGTACCTAGGGTAGGGTCATGGACCTGACCCAGACATCCTACCCTAAGACAGCACCCTAAAGCCAGGATCATTCAAAGAGTATCATCATCCACTCGACCATAGACGTTCCACTCGGAAGAGTCAATGTCACTCGACCGTCACAAAAGTCACTCGACGGGCAGAAGAGCTAAAGTCACTCTACACGAACAACGGTCGAGCATTTACTTGTAGGCTTAATTGTCATTTATAGCACCTAAATACATGCGTTACCAGTAACATCTCCATCTTTATGTACTTTAAACCCTTTGTAACTGAGGGCGAGAGGGGTCTGGCGAACTCTATATAAGCAACCCCCCTCCTCAGGGACAAGGGTTCACACCCCCTGTAACTCACACGCATATAATCCAGTCGACCGCCTCCGGGCTCCGAGACGTAGGGCTGTTAATTCCTCCGAGAAGGGCCTGAACTCGTAAAACTCGCGTGTACAACTCCTCCATAGCTAAGATCTTTGCCTCTACATCCCTACCCCCTATCTTACTGTCAGACTTAGAACCACGGCAATTGGCGCCCACCATGGGGCAGGTGTCTTAGCGACTTGTTGGAGAAGTTGCGATTTTTCCGATCCCCATCAACATGGTTTCGGGCGGAGGTTTGGCCGAGGGCCACGAGATCCGTCTCGGTGCGCTCGTATTCGTCGCCGACGACTCCGCTTGGCTCCAAGAAGCGCCACTTGGGGGGTGTCCTCCTACGGCAGCCGTCGACTCAGTATCGGTCGGCTCCTGTGCCGACCTCGCTCCCTGCAGCCCGCCGGAGCAAGCGTTCCGGTCGATCGAGGCTTCAACGGTGGGTGAAGCATGCGGTGGCTCGCCAGTCGGCCACCCCCAAGTCGCGGCAATCAAGCCCGACGAAACTCTCTACGGTCTGTTCGACCTGTCGACTGGCTCCATAGAGACTGCATCCGAGTGTGACAGCAGCGACCCCGCGGCGGAAGTTTTGATGGTCAATGGACCACGTAGTCCTCCTGGCTTCACCCGTGAGGACGTGGGCGATGGTGGCGGCGATCCGTCGCGTGTCCACGAAGAGTACCGACCCGAACCCCTCTCTTCGCAGAGGAGGGAGGAACTTCGCCGCCGGAACATGGATGCACTTCACACTCCTATCGTTGGAGAAACCCCTGAGGCCCAGGCCTTGGAGGAGGCGTGTCTGGCCAACTTGGCTGAGCGCACTCGACTGGAGAACCTCCAGGGCGCACTCGACGAGCGTGCTCCCAAATCCAGTCGACGTCAACTTTTTCCACCTCCGACTCAGGTATACCGAACTCCAATCTGGAATCTCGCAGCTGCGGCCCGAATAGCGGAGTCAATTCAACCTTCCCAGTCGGAAGCTGGTCGAGGTTTGGTGCAGATCCGCGCTTTGCTCCGGGTCGCGGGAGAGCAGAATACAGTAGTATCTCAGTCGCGGAATAGGATTCACAGCAGATCCGTGGTAGCAGACAAAGTCCAGTCGGCTCACAGCCCAAGATCGCCCCCGAGGCGTGAGGGACGTGGAGACCGATGAGATCAGTACAGAAACCGTGAGCAGTATGATCACCGACTCGATCACGATGATCATCGTCGAGTGCCCACGCCTCCCCCAAGGAGTGGATCATACGTGCCTCCGCAGCAAGATGATAGACATCCTCACAGTGGTGGGCGAAGGATTCCAGTTGACCCCAGGGAACCGGGCTTTGATGCGAGATCTATTCTCGTTCAGGGTCTGGTCGACAGAAACAGAGCTCACAGAGAAGGCCCCGACAGAGATTTTCCAACCAGCAGCAGAGTGCATGTCTCAGGTCCAGAGTGCTTCAGTAGAGCCGTCAGGGCTGCGGTGATTCCTCCCAACTTCAGGTTGGCGACTGGAGTCAGTAAGTTCACTGGTGAGTTCAAGCCTGACACTTGGCTTGAGGATTACAGAGTGGCTGTGCAGATTGGCGGTTGCAATGATGAAGTGGCCATGAAGCACATTCCTTTGATGTTAGAGGGCTCGGCCAGGGCGTGGCTGAATCAGTTAGCTCCTGGTAGTATTTATACTTGGGAAGATCTTGCTCGAGTATTTGTCAGAACATTTGAAGGTACTTGCAAGCGGCCAGCAGGGTTGACAGAATTACAGTGTTGCGTTCAGAAACCGAATGAAACTTTGAGGGATTATATCCATAGATGGATCACGTTGCACCACACGGTGGAGAATGTGTCAGATCGCCAAGCAATTTGTGCCTTCAAAGAAGGCGTTAAGTATCGGGAGTTGAATCTGAAATTCGGTCGGACAGGAGATATGACTCTGACTCGGATGATGGAGATTGCCACCAAGTACGCTAATGATGAAGAAGAAGACCGACTCCGGAGTGGCAAGCACAAAACAGTCGCCCATGAAACCGGAGGAGGGAACTCCAGTCGGAAGCAGAAGCGCAAAGCCGAGCCAGCTGCTCCTGGAGAAGCCTTAGCCATAACTCAAGGGAAGTTCAAGGGGAAACCCAAAGGACCGTGGAACCCCAAGAAAGTAAAAGATCAGGATGAAAATGATGTACTAGATTGACCATGCCGCATTCACACCAAGAAAGATGAAGAGGGAAATTTCATTTACCCAAAGCATACCACTCGACAGTGTCGACTCCTAATTCAGCAATTCCAAGGGAAACAGCCCAAGGAAAAGGAGAAGGAAGCGGACAAAGTTGAGGATGAGGAAGGGGACGATGATGGTTACCCCCACGTCAATTCCACTCTGATGATTTTCGCTAATGTTGAGAGTAAGAGTCGACTGAAAGTCATCAATAGAGAGGTGAACATGGTCGCCCCGATTACACCCAGTTATTTTGGTCTCAGACTGCCATTACATTCGACCAGTCCAATCACCCGCTGCATATAGCCACCCCTGGGAGGCAAGCGCTGGTGGTCGACCCAGTGGTCGAAGGCACTCGATTGACTAAAGTTCTGATGGATGGTGGCAGTGGTCTGAATATACTATATGCAGAGACGTTGAAAGAAATGGGCATTCTGATGTCCAGACTCAGTGAAAGCAATATGAGTTTCCATGGAGTCATTCCTGGCAAGAAGGCTGCATCACTCGGCCAGATCGCCCTTGATGTAGTATTCGGAGATTCAAAGAATTACCGCAAAGAAAAGTTGACATTTGAAGTTGTGGATTTCCAGAGTGCTTATCATGCTATTCTGGGTAGGCCAGCTTATGCACGTTTTATGGCTCGACCATGTTACATGTACCTCAAATTGAAGATGCCTGGTCCCAAAGGGGTGATCACTATCACTGGTAATCGAAAGAAGGCAGAAGAGTGCTTCCAGAAAGGTTCAAAGATCGCCGATGCACAGATGGCAATAGTAGAATTGCAGGAATATCAAAAAATGCAGATCCGAGTGATTTTTTGCGAGCTAAGAAGCCTGCCACGGATTCAGCATTCCAGTCGTCTGGCGAAACAAAGTCGATTCACATTCACCCGACGGATCCTAATGCTGCACCGACTCACATTTCAACAACACTCAACTCCAAATAGGAAGAAGCGCTCATCCAGTTCCCCCGTGAGAACTGGGACATTTTTGCATGGAAACCTTCTGACATGACAGGTGTTCCCAGGGGACTAGCTGAGCATTGTTTGCGAGTCGACCCAAAAGTGAAACTAGTCAAAGAACATCTTCGATGGTCCGCCGTACAAAAGGGGAAGGCAACCAGTGAAGAAGTGGCTCGACTTCTAGCAGCTGAGTTCATCCTAGAAATTTATCACTCCGAGTGGTTAGCTAATGTTGTCATGGTCCCAAAGAAGGACGACTCACTTCGCATGTGCATCGACTTCAAACATATCAATCGGGCCTGCCCGAAAGATCACTTTCCTCTCCCTTGCATCAACCAAATACTCTACTCGACCGCGGGGTGTGAACGTTTGTCCTTTTTGGATGCTTATTCCGGGTATCATCAGATCCGTCTGTATGGACCCGATGAGATAAAAATAGCTTTCATCACCCCATTTGGGTGCTTCTGTTATGTCACTATGCCATTCGGTTTGAAGAACGCCGGAGCCACATTTATGCGGATGATTCAGAAGTGTTTGCTCACTCAGATCAGTCGGAATGTGGAAGCATACATGGATGACATTGTGGTCAAGTCACGTAAAGGTTCCGACCTACTGGCTGACCTACCTGAAACCTTTGCCAACCTCAGAAGGTACGATATCAAGCTTAATCCATCAAAATGCACGTTTGGAGTTCCAGGCGGAAAATTACTCGGTTTTCTCGTTTCCGAACGAGGGATCGACGCTAACCCAGAGAAAGTGGGTGCCATACTCCGGATGAAACGCCCCGTGCGTGTGCATGACGTCCAGAAGCTTACTGGTTGTTTGGCCGCCCTAAGTCGATGTAGCGACCAGACCTCAAACGGTCTGATCTCTGTGCTCCGGTGTCATTTCTGGATCAGTAATGCTGACACCACATAGTACTCGGAGGATTTATAACAGAGTAGCAATCACACACTTGTTACATCGAGTGTCTCAATAGAGAACTTATTACAATAAATATGGCTTAAGGCCATCTAATAACGATAACAGCGGAAGGCTTGGAAGATAAGTGAGTCCATCAACTCCAACGGCATCACTGAGTATAGAACCACGACCTAAAAACTCCTTAATCATCGTCTGAAAAGTCTGCAACATTAACGTTGCAGCCCGAAACGGGTCAGCACATGGAATATGCTGGCCAGGTAACACATAGAGAGTAATGGAATGAAACAACTATACTATATGCATATTTGGCTGGTGGAAAGCTCTATGGCTATAGTTTTGCGTAAAGCCAATTTTTCCCTACTACAAAGGAATAAATTTATTTAACTATCATGGTAGTTGTTAAACATTGAGAATGGTTGACAGCATCCTCAATCCCAATTAAACATCATCATTACAAAACCCAACAAAATTAATTTAGGGTAACATGTTGAGATTCACATGATAATCCAGGTACTAGATACTCAAGATGTCCATAACCGGGGACCGGCTAACCATGATTAGTTTATTACACTCTGCAGAGGTTTTCACACTTTTCCCCACAAGACTCGATCGCCTCCATTTGGTTTCTCGCACTACATGGTGTTTGAGAAGACGGATGACCGAGACACAGTCTTTCAGAAGCGCCAGCACCTTACGATGGATCGACCGTTACACCTACTTTCCCCTACATCTGCTAGTCTACCCTGTAAGAGTTTGCACGACTTAATCAACTATGCCAGAGCCCATAATGGCTTGTGGCTGCACACGGAAGTTTCTAGTATGAATAATCTCATGATCCCTTTGAGCTTGGGTGGCGGTCCAAAAGAAACAGGCAATCCTGGAATACCCAGGTACCTCAATCCACCCAGATGTGTGTTTAAGTTGCCACCTTAGATAAACCATTAATTAGCAAACTCACATCTGTCATGGATTTCACTCACCCAATTCACGTCTACTAGCATAGCATAGCATAATGGCAAACGTAGAAGTAACTCTCAAAGGTTTGATAATAAAACAGGTAATAGGTACTACCTCAACTATTTCCCATCCCACAATTTAATTAGATCCTAATCATGCAATATGTGAGGATTGATCTAATGCAATAAAACTGGGTAGTAGAAAAGGTATGATCAAAGTGTTACTTGCCTTGCTGATGATCCGCGAAACCTAGAGATTCGAAGTAACAGGCGGCGCACTCCGGGTATTCTATCGCAGACAAACAAACAAGCATACAATAAGTACTCATCTAATGCACAGGTAAAAGTCAAATAAGAGATCTAACCAGAAAGTTCAACCTAAGAACTCCGGTTTGCAAAAAGAATCAAATCAAACGAAGCAACGAAAATCAAACGGCGAAAGAAAACAACTTCGTTCTACTAATCTGGATCTAAATCAAATTTTACATTAGCAAAAACTGGTTTAAGTTGGTTAAACGGATAGAGGATTTCGAGACGAAACTCCAGGCGCTTGAATCGCCTGATTCCGATAAACGAGCGAAAAATTATACTAAAACGAAAATCGGATCAGAAATCGCGATCAGAAAAATCACGAATTTAATCCGAGAAAAAGAAAAAACGACGAACGTTCGCTAGAATGAACGAACGGACGAACGCTCGCTAATTAAATAAATCGGAAAACCGATCTATTAAAAAAACCGAAACTCAAAAAAACGACGAAAAACCGAACGGTTTTTCAAAAAAAAACGGCGGCGCGGATTTCGAGGCGAGGCGAACCTCGGGCGGCGGGTCGGCGGCGGCGGCGGCGACGGTGGGCGGCGGCGCGAGCGGGCGGCGGCGGCGGCTCGGGTGGGGCTGGGGCTAGGGTTTCGGCCCGGGGGTGGGCCGGCTTATAAAGGCTAGTCGGGCTGGAGTCCTAGTCGGACACGACCCGTAGGTCGGTGCGATTTTTTTAAAATAATTACGCGCAGAAGAAAAATAAAAATAAATACTAAACGGACTCTAAAAATTCCGAAATAAATTTTCCCAGGCTTCTAAAATCAAGCCGCACAAGGTGAACATTTATTTGGGGCCTAAATGCAATTTTGAAAAACACACATTTTTCCTAAATTCAAATAAAATAACGAAAAACTCCGAAATAAAATCTTATTTGATTTTATTATTAAATCCTCAATATTTCTTTATTTTGGGAAAGTCATTTTATTCCCTCTCTCATATTTTTGTAATAGAGATAATTGATGATAAAATAATTAAAATCAAATGATCTTATTCTTAAAATTTGAAAAAACTCAAATATGAAAAATAATGAATTTCCCAACTCTCTCTGTGGGTCCTTGTGTTGCGTAGAAATTTCTAGGATCGAAACAAAAAGCAAATAGAATATGATATGCAATGATGATCTAATGTATAACATTCCAAATTGAAAATTTGGGATGTTATAGTCGATTCATTTCTCACCTCGGTGAAAAGGCGCTGCCTCTTTACCGACTGATGAAGAAGTCAGATAAGTTCGAGTGGACTCCTGAAGCTGATGCAGCATTTGCAGAGCTTAAAGCTCTGCTTTCCACCCAGCAGGTGCTTGCTGCACCAATCAGCAAAGAGCCTTTACTACTTTACATTGCAGCCACTGGACAAGTCGTTAGTACAGTACTTACGGTCGAGCGGGAAGAAGAAGAAGGAAAAGCCTACAAAGTTCAGCGCCCAGTGTACTATGTCTCTGAAGTTTTGACTCCATCAAAGCAAAGATATCCACATTATCAGAAGCTTGTTTATGGGATTTATATGACCACGAAGAAGGTTGCACATTACTTCTCTGATCACTCCATTACAGTCGTCAGCGACGCTCCATTGTCAGAGATTCTGAACAACAGTGATGCAACTGGTCGAGTGACAAAGTGGGCGATTGAACTCCTTCCTTTAGATATCAAGTTTGAGGCAAAGAAAGCTATCAAGTCCCAAGCAATAGCAGATTTCCTCGTTGAGTGGATCGAACAACAACTGCCGACTCAAGTTCACTCGGAACACTGGACCATGTTCTTTGATGGTTCCAATATGCTGAATGGTTCCGGTGCTGGGGTGGTACTGGTGTCCCCTCGAGGAGACAAGCTCAGATATGTCCTTCAGATTCACTTTGATTCCTCCAATAACGAAGCAGAATATGAAGCACTCTTGTATGGGTTGCGTATGGCCATCTCACTCGGCGTCTGTTGCCTCATGGTCTATGGCGACTCAGATTTGGTAGTCAATCAAGTGATGAAGGAGTGGGACGTCAGAAGCCCAGCCATGACTGGTTATTGCAACGCGGTGAGGAAGTTGGAAAAGAATTTTGAGGGGTTAGAGCTCCATCATATACCCCGACTGAAAAATCAAGCAGCAGATGATTTAGCAAAGATAGGCTCCAAGAGAGAATCCATTCCCAGTAATGTGTTCCTAGAGCATATTCATGCACCTTTAGTTCAAGAAGATCCCTTCACTGAAGAACCCTCGCAGCCTAAGAGTGCCACAGATCCGACTGAAGTCGAGGTCCCAGCCATGGTCGACTTGATCATGGAGGTGTTAGTCATCATTCCCGACTGGACAGTGCCATACATTGCATATATCCTTAGGAAAGAGCTCCCGGAGGACGAAGAAGAGGCTCGACAGATCGTCTGTCGATCCAAGGCCTTTACTGTAATAAGAGTATAGCTGTTCAGAGAAAGTGCACCCGGGGTCAGCCAGAAATGCATAACGCCAGAAGAAGGTCAAGTGATCCTCCACGACATCCATTCGGGGACCTGTGGTCACCATTGTGGCTAAAGCATACTAAGCTGGATTTTATTGGCCACGAGCAAATGAAATGGCGAAAGATATAGTCGACAGATGCGAAGGCTGCCAGTTCTACTCCAATATGTCGCACAAACCTGCATCAGCCCTGAAGACCATTCCATTCGTCTGGTCCTTTGCTGTTTGGGGATTGGACATGGTTGGTCCACTAAAGACTGGTAGGAGTGGCTTTACTCACGTGCTTGTAGCAGTCGACAAGTTTGCCAAATGGATCGAAGCCAAGCCTATTAAGAATCTTGAAGCTAGTACTGCTGTCAGCTTCATCAGAGAGTTGATATTCAGATATGGGGTTCGGCATAGCATCATCACTGACAACGGATCAAACTTCGATTCTGATGAGTTCAGAACCTTCTGTGCCTCACAAGGCACACAAGTCGACTATGCTTCAGTCGCCCATCCCCAGTCGAATGGACAAGCAGAAAGAGCAAATGGCCTGATTCTCAAAGGACTGAAACCCCAACTGATGCGAGATCTCAAGCACGCAGCGGGCGCCTGGGTTGATGAACTTCCATCAGTTCTTTGGGGGATTGAGGACAACCCCCAATCGGTCGACTGGCCGAACTCCATTCTTCTTGGTCTATGGGGCTGAAGCTGTTTTACCGAGTGACTCTCTTCATAATGCACCACGAGTTGAGCTCTTCTCCGAAGACGAAGCAGAACAAGCTCGGCAAGACGCAGTCGACCTCCTAGAGGAGGAAAGAGAGATGGCCTTGATCCGGTCGACCATTTATCAGCAAGACTTGCGTCGATTCCACGCTAGACACGTGAAGAGTCGGGCCTTTCAAGAGGGTGACTTGGTCCTTTGAGTGGATCAGCAGAAACCACACAAGCTCGCCGCAGCTTGGGAAGGTCCCTTCATTGTCACCAGAGTGCTCCACAATGGAGCATACCACCTTTACAGTGTCGAGCATAAGAAGGACGAGCCACGGGCTTGGAATGCGGAGCTGCTCCGCCCCTTTTATACTTAAGTACCCGTTCGAATAAAATGTAATAAGAAATACCTTTGTAATTTGTTTATCAAAGACAAGAGCTTTACAGTCCTCTTAAACGATTTTTGTTGCTTTTATTTGCGTCTGAAACCCCCCAGTGGGTGACTTAGCTGCGAATCTATTTCGCCTAAGTTCAAAAGAAAATCCTACCGAGTGGTGAGCAAGCCTCTCACTCGGGGGCTTAGCTGCGAATCCGTTTCGCCTAAGTTTTTTTAAAAAATCCTACCAAGTGGTGAGCAAGCCTCTCACTCGGGGGCTTAGCTGCAGTCCAGTACTCGCCTAAGTTTGAAAAATCCTACCGAGTGGTGAGCAAGCCTCTCACTCGGGGGCTTAGCTGTAGTCCAGTACTCGCCTAAGTTTGAAAAATCCTACCAAGTGGTGAGCAAGCCTCTCACTCGGGGGCTTAGCTGCAGTCCAGTACTCGCCTAAGTTTGAAAAATCCTACCGAGTGGTGAGCAACCCTCCCACTTGGGGGCTTAGCTGCAGTCCAGTACTCGCCTAAGTTTGAAAAATCCTATCGAGTGGTGAGCAACCCTCTCACTTGGGGGCTTAGCTGCAGTCCAGTACTCGCCTAAGTTTGTAAAATCCTACCGAGTGGTGAGCAACCCACTCACTCGGGGGCTTAGCCGCAGTCCTGTACTCGCCTAAGTTTAAAAAATCCTACCGAGTGGTGATCAACCCTCCCACTCGGAGGCTTAGTTGCAGTCCAGTATTCGCCTAAGGTTTAAATCTGTCCCCATCCGCAAGGACGACGAAGTGCAGGTTGACCGCGGCCTTCTACTACGAGCTACGCCACAAGTACAATGTATGCTCCATCCCCATCCGCAAGGACGACGAGGTGCAGGTCGACCGCGGCCTTCTTCTCCGAGCTACGCCACAAGTACCACGTACGCTCCATCCCCATCTGCAAGGACGATGAGGTGCAGGTCGACCGCGGCCTTCTTCTCCGAGCTACGCCACAAGTACAACATACACTCCATCCCCATCTGCAAGGACGATGAGGTGCAGGTCGACCGCGGCCTTCTTCTCTGAGCTACGCCACAAATACAACGTGCACCCCAACCCTGCCCGCAGGGACGACGAGGTGCAGGTCGACCGCGGCCTTCTTCTCCGAGCTACTCCACAAATACAACATGCACCCCAACCCTTCCCGCAGGGACGACAAGACACAGGTCGATTGGACTTTCCACTTCAGGGCTACATCCCAAAGAGCAAATTCCATATGAAGGCAAATACAAACATATTCAGAAATAAACCAAGTTCAGATAGATCCTAAAAATTCCAGGCGACGGATCAAAAGTATTCGAGCATCAAGCCCGAAGGAGTTTAATGGTTACAACAACCACTCGGCATCCCGAGGCAAATTTAAGGCAAGTTTAGACCTCAAAGTTTGTTCATTCGGCAGGAGGAGGGCTGGCAGGTTCAACGAATTCGTCCAAGTTGATTCCATCTGCAATCCGAGTGGCGGCAGCTATGAAAGTCTACATAAAGGACTGGAAATCTTGCCTTTTGGTGTTGGGGACCTTGATCGCCGCCAGCTTGTCTTCGCGAGCTTCCTTGCAGTGGACTCTTACCAAGGACAACGCCACGTCAGCACCACACCGGGCAGAGGACTTCTTCCACTCTTGCACTCGACCAGGAACCTCGTTGAGCCGAGTCATCAGAGATTCGAGGTCATTTTGAAGAGTCGCCCTTGGCCATAGTGATGGTTCGATCCGTGAAACTGCCACCTTCAGACGAGCGAGGTAACTTGTCACACTGGCGACACGAGATTCCAGTCGAAGCACATTCATGGCAGCCTCGTCGCCGACTAGAGAAGCAATAGGGTCCAAACCCGTCTCGATCCGTCCAGTTTCCTCCTCAAAGTTTTGACAGAATTCTGCAGTCAAGGAGTTAGTGAATCGACTAGACTAGACTAACTCACAAGTAGTAGAGCAGTCGGATTAAAAGGAGTACCTTCCAGCATAAGAAAGAGCTTCTTGGCAAGAGTTCTCAGATAAGCTTCCACGCCATCTCTCTTACGAGTCGCGGATTCCAGCTTCTCATTCAGAGCCATCTTATCCTTCTTTAGACGAGTTACCTCTCGGTTGGATTCAGTGAGATAGGACTTCAGCTTGCTTACTTCTTCTTCCAGCACTCCGACCGAAGCCAGCTTCTGGTCTGCAAGGGCAGTGTTATCTTGAGCTTCCTTCTGCGCAGCTGCAAGGTCCGAGTCCTTCTTCTCCAGAGCCAACCTCATTTTCTCTGCAAAATAAGCAAACGAATCAAACAAGCGATCGAAGAAATATTTTAAAAAAGGATGATCGACGCGAACAGTCGACAGGTAGTTACCTTCCATACCAGCAACTTCATCTTGAGCTTTCTTCAACTTTTGTTGGGCCAACTCCAAGTCAAGGTTGAGTTGCCTCTGCTTCTCCTCAAATTTGGCGAATTTAGAAATGAGAGTACAAGATTTCTGAAGAAGGTAAAAGACATATCAATCGACAAGATCAAAGATTATTTACTTCCGAGTGAATAAAACTTTAAAGTTGACTCAGACCCCAGCCGACTGCCCGCAGTCGACTGCGGTCTCGGGGACTACACCCAGTGGGTGCACTTGACGTGCCCCCACTGGTTCAGATCCCACTCGGCTGGTCCCCCCCCCCCAAAAGAGAGAAGAACTATTCAGACCCCGGCCGACTGCCAGCAGTCGACCGCGGTCTCGGGGACTACACCCAGTGGGTGCACTTGGCGTGCCCCCACTGGTTCAGATCCCACTCGGCCGGTCCGCCAGGGTCGAGTGGAAGAAAGGAAAGGGAAAAGTACTCAGACCCCAGTCGACTGCCCGCAGTCGACTGCGGTCTCGGGGACTACACCCAGTGGGTGCACTTAGCGTGCCCCCACCGGTTCAGATCCCACTCGCCCAGGCCGTGTGGAAGAGTGCAAATGCTAAAGACAACAAAAACCCAGTGGGTGTACAGATTCGACGCAAAGAATAAGAGATTGTATGAAAGAAAATATTTCAGGTAGCATATCCTAATAGAACAAGGTCAGTCGAAAGCCTACTTACCTGGACATTGGCCCGAAGAGCCGCGCTGGCATCGTAAGCAACCTGGCTGTTCTCGTGCACCGTCTTCATCCGCTCCATCATCACGTTAGCCTGACGGATGGCCTCCGCAGCCGCGTCCGACTGGCTTTCCGGAACATGGTAGTTGGTGAAGAAGGGGGCAGACGATCCAGGTGCGGCAGCTTGGAGCTCCGAAGCATGAGGTTGGACAACTGAAGGAAACACCGGTACAATCGACGGTGTAGGGCGCTCACTCGACAATGGGACAACAAAAGTTACAGAGGCCCCACCTGCGTCTTCAGATTGCTGGACGATTGGTGTTGTCATTGGCCCCTGCTGAGACGTCTTGCCAGCTGCTACTTTTTTGTTCTTTCTGGGCCTAGGGGCCACATCTTCATCATCATCCGGAAGCTCGATGACGTTGGGTGGGGCTGCAAATAAATCAGTCGACCCCAAGTGAATCATCAGAATTTAATCGACCAAATAATCAAGAACAAGATCATGAGAGTTTTACCTGGGTTGGAGGTAACTGCGTCTTCCATTTCCTCATCTCGGTATTGGTAGGAAGAAGTTCCAGATGTAGCAGCACTGCAAATGTCAACATTCAGTCGGTTATGTTCTGTTGCTCAAGTCGACTAAAAGATCGGGTCAGATGATTACCCGGAGATGGTGGGGATGGTCACTTTGATTCTGGGCAAAGCCTTCGGTGGTTTGGGGGATGTGGCCTTCAATGCTTTCGGCGCAGGAGGCGGCGCAGCCTTGAGCTGCTTCGATACCTTCTCGGTCGGCACCGGAGAAGACGTCCGAGGGTGCTTCGAAAATTGCCCAGTCGGTGCGGTCGCCAGGTCAGGGGTGCTCGCCGGGTCGTGAGCATGCTTGGACCTCCTTTCTCTGCGAGGAGGCGAGTCGACCTCTTCTTCAGCACTTGGGTCGTCGCTCTCCTCGTCCTCCTCTGCATCCGAGTGCCACTTGCCACTCTCGCCCCCGCTCGCCTCTCCCTCTTCATTTTGCTCCTGCACTCCATTGGGCATCGAATACATATCAATAAGAGCCTAAAAATACAATGAACAAAAGAAAGACAGTCGACCGTCAACAAGATGTTACATAGTAAATCAAGAAGACACTCGACAGAATCATACTTGTTCCGGCTGGCGCAAATGGTCGAATGGAACCACCCTCCTCGACCCCCGGGGGTTATCCTTGTTGCTGGTAATACCCCTCAGCCACTTCTCCACTGTGTCCTCACTAACATCCTCCGGGTGGATTCGAGTGGAATCCTCGAGTCCCGAGTACATCCACATCGGATGGTCACGAGCTTGGAGTGGTCGGATGCGTCGACTGAGGAAAACCTCCAGCAGGTCCATACCAGTCACTCCGTCACGGACAAGTTGGACGACCCGCTCGATCAACATCTTCACCTGCGCCTTCTCTTCCGGGATCACTCTCAAGGAGGAGGACTTCTCCACTCGAGCCATGGAAAAGGGGGGGAAGTCCAGTCGACTGACCCGGAGTCGGTTGGTCCTTGCAGAAAAACCAGGCCGACTGCGAGCCTCGGACCGAGTCGGGAAGGATCATAGCTGGGAAGGTGCTCTTGTTCCTCATTTGAATTCCAAGGCCCCCGCACATTTGTATCACATGCGTCCTCTCGTCACTCAGATTGGCCTTCTTGACCGCCTGGGAGCGACATGTGAATATGTGCTTGAAGAGACCCCAGTGCGGTCGGCAGCCCAAGAAATTCTCGCACATGGACACGAAAGCAGCAAGGTACACGATAGTGTTTGGAGTAAAGTGGTGGAGTTGAGCCCCGAAGAAGTTCAAGAAACCACGAAAGAAAGGGTGGGGAGGCAAAGAAAACCCGTGGTCGACATGAGTGGCGAGGAGAACGCACTCACCCTCCTGCGGCCGTGGCTCGGTCTCGTTCCCCGGGAGCCACGTCGATTCATGGGGGATCAGTTCTCCCTCAACTAGATCATCGATGTCATCTTGGCTAATCATCGAGCGGATCCAGTCGCCCTGGATCCAGCCAGGCGGCAGGCCGGACCTCGACGAGGATCCACCCCGGCTGGTCATCTTCCCTTTTGCCTTCGCCGTCGCCTTCTTCGCATGCTCCAGCGCCACCGTCTTCTCCTTCCCCATGGCGGCGAATCAAGTCCGAGCGGAGCTACGGTGCCGAGAGCAGAAGCAGGTGCAGTGGAGAAATCTGAGGAAGAGGAAGGAGAATGAGGGCACACTGTTCAAAAGCCCCGGTCCGGTGCTTTATATAAGCACACTTCCGAGTGACTGACTTGTAGGCCCGGACGATCTTATCAAATCCCGCAACAGTCGCACGTGTGATACGTGGCAAAAAAGGTGGCACGGGGATCGAGGCGACCTGCCTAATCCGTTCCGATTACCGCGGCCTCCCCCGCCCAGCACGCTTCCCAAAATTCGAATCCCGTGAAATCCGCAGATGGCAGAACAACCCGCCAGACGGAAGATTTGTTCCATATCAACACTCGGAACTTAACAACGAAAGTTCACTCGACAAAACCAAGAATGGGTCAAGGTGACTGAACAAGCAGTTGAAGTCATCATAAAGGTTTATTCGACCTTTGGGCGAGATATTCTCAAAGCACAAAATCTGAATCAGAGGGGTTATCAACTCCTTCTCCACTAGAACCCTGAACCATTTGGGGGCTAATGATGAAGCTATGTACCTAGGGTAGGGTCATGGACCTGACCCAGACATCCTACCCTAGGACAGCACCCTAAAGCCAGGATCATTCAAAGAGTACCATCATCCACTCGACCATAGACGTTCCACTCGGAAGAGTCAATGTCACTCGACCGTCACAAAAGTCACTCGACGGGCAGAAGAGCTAAAGTCACTCTACACGAACAACGGTCGAGCATTTACTTGTAGGATTAATTGTCATTTATAGCACCTAAATACATGCGTTACCAGTAACGTCTCCATCTTTATGTACTTTAAACCCTTTGTAACTGAGGGCGAGAGGGGTCTGGCGAACTCTATACAAGCCACCCCCTCCTCAGGGACAAGGGTTCACACCCCCTGTAACTCACACGCATATAATCCAGTCGACCGCCTCCGGGCTCCGAGACGTAGGGCTGTTAATTCCTCCAAGAAGGGCCTGAACTCGTAAAACTCGCGTGTACAACTCCTCCATAGCTAAGATCTTTGCCTCTACATCCCTACCCCCTATCTTACTGTCAGACTTAGAACCACGACACCAGTTGCCCGTGCGGCCGCTTTGCGCCATGGGCTCCGGGCTCGACGTTGGTGCGAGGTGGCTGCGGCGCGAGGAGGACCGACGACGACGGGGTGCAACAGCGCTCCGACGAGAGGAAAGGGCGTGGCGGCAGCAAGAACAAGAAGGAGAAAGGCGAGACGAAGGGAGAGGAGGACGCGCGTGCGCTCTGCCAACCCCCTCCCCCTACTTATAGCCCTCCAACAGCGGAGCCGAGGGGGCGAGACGTGGGGGGGGGTTGCAAGATTAAATGCGCCCACTTCCCCCACGACCCCGCGTTTACCATGCCGTAATGGCGTGTATTAACCGTACCTGGGAAGCGCAACCGCCCGCCTCGGCCGCAGCGGATCCGTGCGCGTGCCGAGGCCCTGTAGTGGCAGGCCCAGGCCTGCAGTGACGTCCCGTCACGCGCGTGGGCTGGCAGGCCAGCCTGGCTTGCTGGCGCCGCGTAGTTGGCGAGGAACGGGCGGCGTGCCCACTAGCCGACTGGCTTGGCACCCGGCCCCCACCAAGACGGTTCGAATTCACCAGGCGGTCGACTGCTCCCCGGTCGGCTCCTAGCAGTCAGTTTCTCTAGAAGGCGGACGAAACAAGATCACCAAGACATTCAGAGTAGGAATCTGCTGAGACTCCTCGATTTCGGCCGTGGCACCCCACCAGCTTCGGGGAGTACTGTCAGAGTAAATGACCACAGGTAGCCTCATCGGCTTCCTATGGTATTTCAAGACATCGGGGCTAGCTGCGCCCCTCACACCTCCTGGGCGAACGGCTGGATTCGAGGGCCGGCTGGTTTGGGAGGCCGACTGCTAGAAGGCGGCATGATACCAGAAGGCGGCTACGAGGCGGCCGGCTTCTAGCAGGCGGCCTCTCATGCCCTCAAAGTTTGCACCCACATAACTATGACGGGATGAGGCGTGGCTACAGTGCGACCTGCCACCCCCGAATCTAGGGCTGAGCGCGACTATAGTACGGGCGTACCCAGCGGACGTGTGACGCCCCCGATTCAATCGTACACTAATCATACACGCAAACGTGTACGATCAAGATCAGGGACTCACGAGAAGATATCATAACACAACTCTACAAATAAAAAAATCATACAAGCATCATATTACAAGCCAGGGGCCTCGAGGGCTCGAATATAAGAGCTCGATCATAGACGAGTCAGCAGAAGCAACAATATCTGAGTACAGACATAAGTTAAACAAGTTTGCCTTAAGAAGGCTAGCACAAACGGGGTACAAATCGAAAGAGGCGCAGGCCTCCTACCTGGGATCCTCCTAAACTACTCCGGGTCGTCGTCAGCGGGCTGCACGTAGTAGTAGGCACCTCCCGAGTAGTAGTAGGAGTCGTCGTCGACGGTGGCGTCTGGCTCCTGGGCTCCATCGTCTGGTCGCAGCAATCAGGTATAGGAAGAGGGAAAAGGAGGAGCAAAGCAACCGTGAGTACTCATCCAAAGTACTCGCAAGCAAGGAGCTACACTACATATGTATGCATTGGTATCAAATGGAATAAGGGTATCATATGTGGGACAACAGAGAGGTCAGCACGCCGGTCTAAATCCTATGGCGCAGGGGTCTGGGCCCATCGCCCATTGCACACCTGCACGTTGCGAGGGCGGCCGGAAGCAGAACTAGCCCCCTTAATACAAGAGCAGGCTTGCATTCCAATCCGGCGCGCGCCGCTCAGTCGCTGACGTCACGAAGGCTTCAGCTGATACCACGACGTCGAGTGCCCATAACTGTCCCCGCGTAGATGGTCAGTGCGTATAGGCCAGTGGCCAGACTCAGATCAAATACCAAGATCTCGTTAAACGTGTTATCTTTAAATAACCGCGAACGCCGACCAGGGCCAGGCCCACCTCTCTCCTAGGTGGTATCAACCTGCGCTGTCGTTTCGCCACAAAGATCCACACATAGGGCTGTCGGGAAAGTATGTCCTTCCAGCCCCCAATTCGTGAATCAACCGCGGGTACTCCTCGAGCCAACCCGACTTTAGTCATCACATGTATCATGTATAAAGTATATAGTATATATCCGTGATCACCTCCCGAGTGATCACGGCCCGATAGTATAGCATGGCAGATGGACAAGAATGTATGGCCACTGATGATAAACTAGCATCCTATAATAAACGTTAGGATTGCAGGTAAAGGTAACAACAGTAGTAGCAAGGACAGGCTATGCATCAGGATAGGATTAATGGAAAGCAGTAACATGCTACACTACTCTAATGCAAGCAGTATAGAGGAGAGTAGGCGATATCTGGTGATCAAGGGGGGGCTTGCCTGGTTGCTCTGGCAAGAGAAAGGGGTCGTCAACACCGTAGTTGTACTGGGTAGCAGCGGCGTCGGTCTCGGTGTCTAGCGAGAGAAGAGGGGGAAGAAATAATAAATATTGTGCAAACAGATGCATAGCGATGCATGACATGATAAGTAGCGGTGCTAGGGGTGCCCTAACATGGTAAGAGGTGGTATCGGTGAAGGGGGGAAACATCCGGGAAAATATTCCCGGTGTTTCGTGTTTTCGGACAGATGAATCGGAGGGGGAAAGTTGCGTGTTCGCTATGCTAGGGATGCGTGGCGGACGAACGGACTGTGTATTCGGATTCGTCTCATCGTTCTGAGCAACTTTCATGTACAAAGTTTTTCCATCCGAGCTACGGTTATTTTTCTATGAATTATTAAAGTTTTAGCAATATTCTGAAATTGCTTTTATTAACTAATTCGAAAAAGGGGTGGGTGCACCCGGTGCAGTGCACCCAGCGGTGCACCAGGAGCTGACAGGTGGGGTCAGATGATCCAGTTGACCCAGTCAACAAAGACTGGTCAACAGCGTGAATAGTGCGTGCGGGTCCCGCATGTCAGTGTCACATGTGTTTTAATCATTTGTTTATATCAGTCTAGTTAGTGGTGGGGCCCCCCTGTCATAGACTGCTTTGCTAACTACAAAATTAACCTAGTTTAATTAGCAGACTAATTAATCTTAATTAGTGTTTTAAACCGGATTAATTAATTTAGTTATTTAATTATTTAAAGCACCTATTTTTTTAAGAAAAGGGGTTGTGGGGCCCCGCTGGCAGTGGCCCAACTAGCCACTGGAGCGGGTGGTTAGCGGGGCGGGCGCGGGTTGTCCGTCGGGGGCGTGGCCCAGGCGCAGCGGACGGAGCCCCGGAGCCCCGGGGCGCCGGCTGACGGCGGCGACGAGCTGCGCGGAGCGGGGCGGGGGAGTAGTCCGCGGCGATAGGGGAGGCCAGTAGGGCCACGGGGGCACGCGGCCAGGGCGGCATATGGCCACGGCGAGGCGGACGCGGTGGGGGGAGGCGCGGGAGAGCCCGGGCATGGCTATGCGCCGGCGGGCGCAGCGACGGCGGCGAGTAACTGAGGCAGGCGAGCTGCAGCAGCAAGCAGCAGTGCCGGAGCGCCGGGCTTCAGCGGGGCTAGAACGGCGGCGAGTGGCGAGCAGGAGGGCAGCAGCCGCGGGCGACGCGGGGCATGGCCAGGCGAGGGCGACGGGCCAGCAGGAGTAAGCGGGGCGACGCGCGCGGCTGCAGGAGGAGCCGCAGGCAGCAGCAACAGGCGGCGGCGGGGGCAGCAAAGCAGCGGCGCGGCAAGAGCGAGCGCAACAGCAGTGGCCGGTACGGCGGGCATGGGCGCAGCGGGAAACCGAGGACGGGGTCAGAGGGCTCGGGCGCGGCCGACGCGGGTACCAGGCGGCAGCGGCGGGCGTGGGCCGCGGTAACGCAGCAGCAAGAAGGCAGCCATGGCATGAGTATATGTACGCGGGCGCTCGGGCATGACGACGACTGCAGCCTACGGTGTCCAAAACGAAGGGGGAAAAGGGGGATTCGTCGGAGGGGCTCACAGGGGTCGCAGAGGAGGGGACGACGAGGTCGGAGGGGCTTGGTGTGGCTCGCCGACGACGGATCGAAGCCATGGCCGTGGCGGAGTCCAGCGAGGGGGGCAGGCATGGTCGGCGATGCAGGGGGTTCCGGCGTCGATCTCGTGGCGCCGAGGACGGAGAGGACACCTATGGAGCTTCTGTACACGCCGTCTTGTCGAGATGCGGTCGGTGGCCACAAAGACGACGAGGCGGCGGCGACCACGTCGGGCAAGCTCAAGATCGAGCGTGCGGAAAGGGGAGGGGAAAATAGGTCTAGGGTTCCTGCGAGGAGAGGGGGGCGCCCTGGGTCTTGTAGGCGCGGGGGCTCGCGGGATGGCCGCCACGGCGTTGATCGAGGCCGTGGCAGGCATCCGAGGTGGCCACGCTTCCCCCCTGTTGCAGGGGAAGGAGAGAACGGGGAGGGGGGCTTGCTGGGCCGACCATGGGGTTTAGGCCCAAGGGGAAACAACAGGGGGTTGTTTTTCTTTTTCTTTTGTTTGTTTTGTTTCATTCTTACTTTACTTTTCTGTTTTCTTTTATTTCTTTAATAGTTTATAGTTTTAGAATAAGTAAAACCCAAACATAAATAGATTTGTAAATCCAATACTGCCACAAAAAAAATTTGGTGACTAAACAAACTAGTTTAATATTTGTTTATCATTTAAAAGCATTTAAATAATTGTTTTCGCTATTGTTTTATTTATGTTAAAGTATTTAAACATTTTATAAAAGTGTGTTTTCTTCACCATAATTACCTATGCAATAATTGGCACAACCCGAACATTTTACTTTTAATATTTGAAAACTCTTAATGTTTTGACTTGATTTTGAATTTGAATTTGAATCGGTTTTGTACTAACGTGATATTATCAACAGTAACCAAGGTGACATGGCGTCATTAGCAGAGGTTCACTGTAGTTTAATTATCCGGGTGCACCATTCTCCTCGACTACAAGAAATCTCGTCCCGAGATTTAGGAGGTACAGTTAAGGGGAAGGAATTGGTTACGAAATCCTAATGATTCGTCTCTGTCTTGGTTGCTCTTCTCGAAGAGGTCGATCCACTATGCTGATGTCTTCATTTCTCTACATCAGGTCATCATCAGGTCATCATGATGAAGTCGTCACCTTTTTTTCGGAGTCTTCATCGTACACACGAAAGACAAGGGGTAACTTCGTAAGAACGGACAGCTACAAGGTTGACTATCCGACAGATAACTCAGGGAATGTGGTAGAAAGTAATTCTCGAATAGATACTTAAGAACATATCAAGAGTAAGGTAAGAAGGTACCATGAGAAGTTTCGAGCAGACAGGCAATCGTTCGATGCCTGAAACAGGGCGTGAAAAGGGTTCGGAGCAACGGGAATAAGTATTGTGTCTGATAGCAGAATTGATGATCTCTCGGAAGGTGGCTTGTGAATCACATACGAGGCCAAGTGCGAGGAATTAACTTTGGAAGCCGGGGTGTATAGGAGAGCTAGGTTTCAATCCTGTGGAACTGTGGTTTATGGGCCCACCATGTGGGTTAAAAAAATAGGGAGGGTGATGTCATCTTGCATGGTCATGATAGCAATGCATGTCAGATAATAGTCTGTCAGTTACGTCGCCAACAACGTCTGTACCAAGGGCGAGGGACGAAGAGAACCATATTCTTGCTCGTTGAACGAGGCGGACCAATAGGCAAAGTTCTCGTCCGTTGGTGGTTACCGGAATGTCAACAACAATAGTAACAGGGTCTTACTGACAGAGTTGTACACTAAGGTGCTTATAAAAGCAGTGATGTATTACTGCTTAGATCATATAAACCTCAAGAAGGTTAAACAGAACAATGGAAAGGAAAATGTGATTATTAGATTAAACAGAACAATGGAAAGGAAATATGTGTTTAAACACATATTTCAGGGGTATATCCTTCCCAAGAACAAGCAGAGTATGATATCCAAGACCAGATAGAAGGTAGAAAACCACTTAGGTAAGGGGAGAGGAATTTCATGATGTTACCCATACAACGGTGTTTGGGTAATTGAGCAGGAAACATTAGCATTGGGCCTCAAATGTTCTCGTTGAAAATCGGAGTACCACAGACATGCTTCGAGATAGCATTGACATTGTATTCAAGCAACTGTCAGGCTTTGGATACGTGAAGGATTCATCGGGAACAACTTGTAGAATAAGTCTTACAGTTTCCTCACGGAAAAATGGATATCCTTGCTGAAAAGGAACAATAGGGCCTCCGGCCAGGTGTGCTAGGCATGACATCATCTTACCGAGTCATATAAAGACCAATGTTATAATTATTGGAAATATGTCCCAATCATCATACCTGACCGAGATTCAGATCTGATTGGTGCCAGGATGCCTCAGACTCGGGATGCCTGAGAAGAAAAGGTGCAACACAATTGACGAGACGACATTGTAAGATTCTCGGGAAATGTACTATGGAAGCGAGTTCCAAAACAAGAGTTCATCATTGAAACCAAGGAGAGGATGAAGAGGTGGCTGATGAACTCAGCGACAATTCATTGAGATTTTCAAAAGATTGATCTCCACACTTATGTGAACAAGGAGATAACATTTGTCGGATCAAATGATATAAGGATGTATGCTCGAGGAAAACATACACATTTAAGTATTGGTTGAAAAGTGCACCCAAAATATGGTCTTAGGTAGCAAGATCAACGTTAGAAAGGTGATTCAACAACCAATAGTCTAAGAATGAAATATCGACCATTAACTTGAAAGCAATAGAGTTGCTAGAAACACGAACAAGTTTGTGTTGAACGGAAGGCAATAAGGTGGTCGATGATAACACAAATCATGGAGGACAAGGATGGTACTTCTCATCATGAATCCAATTGATATCCTGGAAGGGGTCAAAATGTTGATGATGATCACGACACACTTTTCGAGGGGTTTCAGGAGGATATAATCGATCATCGATGACATCAAGGAAAAGGAAGGGTGAAGTGAAAGTTATCAGAATCATGGGTATGAAACATACTCGAAATCAAGTTTGCTATTCAAGGAGAAATGATATGACAAGGAAGATCGACGTAAGATTAGCTCACTGCCGAAATTTGGGCTCCGTGAAGCAGGACCAGGTAGCACAGTTAAAAATTAGCCCAATGTGATAGCCGATCAGGCTAGGATTGACATGCTCGAGTACAAATTCGTAAGTAAAGGATATTACTAAGAGTTGTTTAATCGTGGTGCGGACCCGATTTAGTTATCGGTGTCCTCGAGTGACTAACAACCCGGAACCAAGAAACATTGGAATTGGTGAGGAATAATACTCGATGAAGGGTCATAATAAGCAACATGGTTCGATGATATTATCAAGATACCGAAGGGTAATACTCGGAGGTAGAGCAAAATAGAGGTTTGACAAGTGTATTGATCTGCAAAAGACAAGTACTTTAACTTGTCCGAGGAAAGGAATCAAGGAAAAAATATGATTAGAACCACGATTGCAAAGGGTCAATTCACAGATACCATATGATATTATATCAAGGGAATAGTTATTATTACAAGAAGCTTCCATGACAGGATATACATTGTGTCCATGGGCATGAACACAGGGTTCAAGGTCGACTCCCACCTGTTCAATGCATAACCTTTCATTCACCTCTAGTATTTCGGAAATGACGTTAGTTGTTGAGAGTTTTTACCTGGTGCAATACCAGATAAGTATGACCCGTGAAATCTTTCGGGTTCACACGGTTTAGGGAAGGCATAGGTTCAACCCATCAGGGCATCTTAGGAACATATACCACAAACTTCAGAGTAAATCATACAAGCTCGAAAGTAGAGCATGGTTCACAAAGCAGAGGATACAATTTACCAAAGGTATTATATACCCATGTAAAGGCTCACAAGGTTATTCAATATGAAGGACACGGCCGGCTAAATTCAGACAAATGGTCTGGTGATCCACAAGGGATCTGATGTGCGCATCGGTACTCTATCAAAGGAAAAAGGAATGCATGTGCATCGGATTATAGAAACAACTGACTAACTCAAAGCTCAAATGCAAAGGAATTATGAATTCCAAGACAAAGGGATCAGAAGCAATGCTCTGATTAGGGATGGATAATTTGAATCGCCTTAGGGGTACAATTGATGGCAATTTGATTGGTCGAGATCCAGCTCATGTTTAAAATGATGTCTGAGCTGGAAGGATGAATTCTAGGATCTGATTGAGGGTTACGAGCATTTGTAATATATTGAATCAACCTACTCGAAATGAAATTGACAAAGGGTGCCAATAAGATTACGAGATTTATGGCATTAACCATAACATAAGCAAGCAAGAATTTCAGGAGCAATAGGCTACTCAGGATTTTCGAAAGACCGATTGGTATTTCGAAGATTTTTGTGAAATAGATGAATCATCTGGGGATGAGCGGATGCTCGATAAGTGCGAGAAATTATCCGTGGGGGTATTCAGGTGGCAAGGAACTGCAAGGCAGTAGGCACAAAGTATTCTCGAAACAATAAAGAGAATTTTAGGGTATCTTCTAGAAACAAGATCAACAGGGGATGAATGTATGAACGACAAATGTAGGTATTTATCCATAAGGACACATCGGTGGCACAGAACTATAAAAGCGATGACACATAGTCTCCATAGAACATCGTAGAGTGTCTTCGGTATCTTCTGGCGAAGCAAGCGATCGTTCAGACCGAGGGGCTCTCCGGGGAGAGAATTTTTTTTATGAGAACCTAGAGTTAAAGTTAGCAAATCATTCAACCTGAATAGGAGAGAGATTAGAGTCCCAGAGTATAGACGAGGGATAAAAGATCCTAATACCATCCAATGGCGACGTGGGCCCGTAAGCCGCACAGCCATGTTAGTAAAAGTTTTGCAATGTCTAGACTCGACTTCGGCCAAGGAGTGTGGAAAGGAGATTCCTACAGGCAGTCGGCTCTGATACCAACTTGTGACGCCCCCGATTCAATCGTACACTAATCATACACGCAAACGTGTACGATCAAGATCAAGGACTCACGGGAAGATATCACAACACAACTCTACAAATAAAATAAGTCATACAAGTATCATATTACAAGCCAGGGGCCTCGAGGGCTCGAATACAAGAGCTCGATCATAGACGAGTCAGCGGAAGCGACAATATCTGAGTACAGACATAAGTTAAACAAGTTTGCCTTAAGAAGGCTAGCACAAACGGGGTACAAATCGAAAGAGGCGCAGGACTCCTGCCTGGGATCCTCCTAAACTACTCCGGGTCGTCGTCAGCGGGCTGCACGTAGTAGTAGGCACCTCCCGAGTAGTAGTAGGAGTCGTCGTCGACGGTGGCGTCTGGCTCCTGGGCTCCATCGTCTGGTCGCAGCAATCAGGTATGGGAAGAGGGAAAAGGAGGAGCAAAGCAACCGTGAGTACTCATCCAAAGTACTCGCAAGCAAGGAGCTACACTACATATGTATGCATTGGTATCAAATGGAATAAGGGTATCATATGTGGACTGAACTGCAGAATGCCGGAATAAGAGGGGGGTAGCTAGTCCTGTCGAAGACTACGCTTCTGGCCACCTCCATCTTGCAGCATGTAGAAGAGAGTAGATGGTAAGTTCACCAAGTAGCATCGTGTAGCATAATCCTAACCGATGATCCTCCCTTCGTCGCCCTGTGAGAGAGCGATCACCGGTTGTATCTGGCACTTGGAAGGGTGTGTTTTATTAAGTATCCGGTTCTAGTTGTCATAAGGTCAAGGTACAACTCCCAGTCGTCCTGTTACCGAAGATCACGGCTATTCGAATAGATTAACTTCCCTGCAGGGGTGCACCACATAACCCAACACGCTCGATCCCATTTGGCCGGACACACTTTCCTGGGTCATGCCCAGCCTCGGAAGATCAACATGTCGCAGCCCTACCTAGGAACAACAGAGAGGTCAGCACGCCGGTCTAAATCCTATGGCGCAGGGGTCTGGGCCCATCGCCCATTGCACACCTGCACGTTGCGAGGGCGGCCGGAAGCAGAACTAGCCCCCTTAATACAGGAGCAGGCTTACGTTCCAATCCGGCGCGCGCCGCTCAGTCGCTGACGTCACGAAGGCTTCAGCTGATACCACGACGTCGAGTGCCCATAACTGTCCCCGCGTAGATGGTTAGTGCGTATAGGCCAGTGGCCAGACTCAGATCAAATACCAAGATCTCGTTAAACGTGTTATCTTTAAATAACCGCGAACACCGACCAGGGCCAGGCCCACCTCTCTCCTAGGTGGTATCAACCTGCACTGTCGTTTCGCCACAAAGATCCACACAGAGGGCTGTCGGGAAAGTATGTCCTTCCAGCCCCCAATTCATGAATCAACCGCGGGTACCCCTCGAGCCAACCCGACTTTAGTCATCACATGTATCATGTATAAAGTATATAGTATATACCCGTGATCACCTCCCGAGTGATCACGGCCCGATAGTATAGCATGGCAGACGGACAAGAATGTATGGTCACTGATGATAAACTAGCATCCTATAATAAGCATTAGGATTGCAGGTAAAGGTAACAATAGTAGTAGCAAGGACAGGCTATGCATCAGGATAGGATTAATGGAAAGCAGTAACATGCTACACTACTCTAATGCAAGCAGTATAGAGGAGAGTAGGCGATTCTGGTGACCAAGGGGGGGGCTTGCCTGGTTGCTCTGGCAAGAGAGAGGGGTCGTCAACACCGTAGTTGTACTGGGTAGCAGCGGCGTCGGTCTCGGTGTCTAGCAAGAGAAGAGGGGGAATAAACAATAAATATTAAGCAAACATATGCATAGCGATGCATGACATGACAAGTAGCGGTGCTAGGGGTGCCCTAACGCGGTAAGAGGTGGTACCGGTGAAGGGGGGAAACATCCGGGAAAGTATTCCCAGTGTTTCGCGTTTTCGGACAGATGAATCGGAGGGGGAAAGTTGCGTGTTCGCTATGCTAGGGATGCATGGAGGATGAATGGGCAGTGCATTCAAATTCGTCTCGTCGTTCTGAGCAACTTTCATGTACAAAGTTTTTCCATCCGAGCTACGGTTATTTTTCTATGAATTATTAAAGTTTTAGCAATATTCTGAAATTGCTTTTATTAACTAATTCGAAAAAGGGGTGGGTGCACCCGGTGCAGTGCACCCAGCGGTGCACCAGGAGCTGACAGGTGGGGTCAGATGACCCAGTTGACCCAGTCAACGAAGACTGGTCAACAACGTGAATAGTGCGTGCGGGTCCCGCATGTCAGTGTCACATGTGTTTTAATCATTTGTTTATATCAGTCTAATTAGTGGTGGGGCCCTCATGTCATAGACTGCTTTGCTAACTACAAAATTAACCTAGTTTAATTAGCAGACTAATTAATCTTAATTAGTGTTTTAAACCGGATTAATTAATTTAATTATTTAATTATTTAAAGCACCTATTTTTTTAAGAAAAGGGGCTGTGGGGCCCCACTGGTAGTGGCCCAACTAGCCACTGAAGCGGGTGGTTAGCGGGGCGGGCGCGGGTTGTCCGTCGGGGGCGTGGCCCACGCATAGCGGACGGAGCCCCGGGGCGCCGGCCGGCTGGGGCCGCGGCTGACGGCGGCGACGAGCTGCGCGGAGCGGGGCGGGGGAGTGGTCCGCGGGGACAGGGGAGGCCAGTATGGCCGCGGGGGCACGCGGCCAGGGCGGCATATGGCCACGGCGAGGCGGACGCGGTGGGGGAGGCGCGGGCGAGCCCGGGCATGGCTATGCGCCGGCGGGCGCAGCGGCGGCGATGAGTAGCCGAGGCGGGCGAGCTGCAGCAGCAAGCAGCAGTGGCGGAGCACTGGGCTTCAGCGGGGCTAGAATGGCGGCGAGCGGCGCGCAGGAGGGCAGCAGCCGCGGGCGACGCGGGGCATGGCCGGGCGAGGGCGACGGTCCAACGGGAGTAAGCGGGGCGACGCGTGCGGCTGCAGGAGGAGCCGCATGCAGCAGCAACAAGCGACGGCGGGGGCAGCAAAGCAGCGGCGCGGCAAGGGCGAGCGCAATAGCGGTGGCCGGTACAGCGGGCATGGGCGCAGCGGGAAACCGAGGACGGGGTTAGAGGGCTCGGGCGCGGCCGACGTGGGTACCAGGCGGCAGCGGCGGGCGTGGGCCGCGGTAACGCAGCAGCAAGAAGGCAGCCATGGCATGAGTATATGTACGCGGGCGCTCGGGCATGACGACGACTGCAGCCTACGGTGTCCAAAACGAAGGGGGAAAAGGGGGATTCGTCGGAGGGGCTCACAGGGGTCGCAGAGGAGGGGACAACGAGGTCGGAGGGGCTTGGTGTGGCTCGCCGACGACGGATCGAAGCCATGGCCGTGGCGGAGTCCAGCGAGGGGGGCGGGCATGGTCGGCGATGCAGGGGGGTTCCGTCGTCGATCTCGTGGCGCCGAGGACGGAGAGGACGCCTACAGAGCTTCTGTACACGCCATCTTGTCGAGATGCGGTCAGTGGCCACAAAGACGACGAGGCGGCGGCGACCACATCAGGCAAGCTCAAGATCGAGCGTGCGGAAAGGGGAGGGGAAAAAAGGTCTAGGGTTCCTGCGAGGAGAGGGGGGCACCCTGGGTCTTGTAGGCGCGGGGGCTCGCGGGATGGCCGCCACGACGATGATCGAGGCCGTGGCAGGCATCCGAGGTGGCCACGCTTCCCCCCTGTTGCGGGGGAAGGAGAGAACGGGGAGGGGGGCTTGCTGGGCCGACCATGGGGTTTAGGCCCAAGGGGAAACAACAGGGGGTTGTTTTTCTTTTGCTTTTGTTTGTTTTGTTTCATTCTTACTTTACTTTTCTGTTTTCTTTTATTTATTTAATAGTTTATAGTTTAGAATAAGTAAAACCCACACATAAATAGATATGTAAATCGAATACTGCCACAAAAAAAATTTGGTGACTAAACAAACTAGTTTAATATTTGTTTATCATTTAAAAGCATTTAAATAATTGTTTTCGCTATTGTTTTATTTATGTTAAAGTATTTAAACATTTTATAAAAGTGTGTTTTCTTCACCATAATTACCTATGCAATAATTGGCACAACCCGAACATTTTACTTTTAATATTTGAAAACTCTTAATGTTTTGACTTGATTTTGAATTTGAATTTGAATCGGTTTTGTACTAACGTGATATTATCAATAGTAACTGAGGTGAGATGGCGTCATTAGTAGTGGTTCACTGTAGCTTAATTATCCGGGCGTCACAGGACGCCCCTCACCGGACGGGGTACTGTAGCCACGAAGCCCATGCACTAGTACATCGAGCTCCTAAACAAACGGTTTTAACCCCTTTCCGCGACGGCATATGGAACCGTCGCCAAGTGAATGTGGGCAATAGGGGGGTCCTTCTGACACAACCCAGAAACCGTCGGGGATATGCCCTCCTGGCACGCAGGCTCGGCAAAATGAGAACGTGTGCGACCGGCAAGCGCTCAAATACGGAAATACATACTGTAGAGCTAAAAAAATACAATTATATGGTGAAATTGTTTCCGGTCGCAAGTACACCCCACACAGTCGCTCCAAGGAAAACGTTTCCGTTCACAGGTACATCACAAACATTTTTTCTCGTTAAATCGTTTGCGTTATTGAATGTATCACACACGGTCCGTAGAAGAAAATGTGTGGCAAAGGCTCTCCATCACACACAGTTTTTATGTGGTAAACGTTTGCGTAAGGTGGCCTAACGCAAACTGTTTTCAAGAGAAACTCGTGTGTGATTGTTCATTGCTCCAACATGGTTTATTCCTAGAAACTATGTGTGTTGCCTGATGTCATCATTCAGGGTATTTTTTCAACAACCGTTTGCAATAGAAAAACCCAATTAGCAGGCTAATTCGCCATTAGCAGGCTAATTATCCGATTATTCATAATCCATTTATTAATCTAATTGACATTTCATATTAAGCACAGAATATATTTCATTTTCATAATTGAAATACATCAGAGTACAACATCATATAGCTTCAGCACTCAGCTACCCCATTACACAACTACACCAGGACCAAGTTTCACATGCAACATCTATAACCTTTCGAAATTAGCATCATAGACGGTACATAGACAGATGTATCTCATCTGGAAAACTGCTGAAGTAGAAGGCGAATATTGAGCCTTCATTAATGTTGAAGGTCTTTGTAACTTTAGGCCAGTGCCTGTGGATGATTGACCGTCCATCCTCTGTCCTCTTTAGGAACACTTCAATATTGAACCGTGGGTGTTGTATGAATACCTTCCTCGCCTCTTGACCATACACATGGTTTGAGAGGTAATCATCAGTGAACTGCTTTGTAAAGGCCTAAAAACAAGGATGTGCATAAATATTTTCTCTATATCGGAAATGGGGCAAAGGAATAAAAAAGGCAAGGTATAATAGTCAGTACCATCCTGTAGTGAACCGATGTCTTCTTCATTGTGCAGACAAAGATCTTGTTGTTTTTTGTCACTAATTTCTTTATCCTAACAATCTTCCTGAGTTTCTTGACTTGACTGATATTCATGGACAACTCATTTCCCCATATGCAAAAAGGGTCGAACAGTGGGTCAAAACCTCTGACAACAGGACCTACATGTGCAAGACCAAATTGTTAAAAACCTAAATATTAGAATGGTTCCTGCAATTCCACAATAATGTGCTATTAGACAATGGACCATGCATGTGCTAACCTCAATTGTAAACCTTGGTGCTTCCCATTGTTTCCCTGCAACACATATAAGGTAGTTAGTCATCATATTAAGTAAGGGTTCACATGCTATCAGTAAAATATGTTGATAAAAAATAAGCACATTGCAGATTCATCAGATTAATTCAAGCCACACGGAAAACCCATTTATCCAGACCAAGCATGATTAAGAATTAGGAAATATAGCACTTGTATATGTTTCTCATGTATTAAGTGCAGCCAAATTCAATTCGTTCCTCACATGCACAACAATAAAAAATTCTACCCACGACAATTGGAAATCGCATTGCAGAATTGAACCAAGCAGTTAACTAAACACCACAACAAATGAACTAACATTAACTGAGCACCACATTGCACAATATAACATACTCCTAATAGAAGATCAGACAGTTAACCAAACAGTTAACTACAACCAATTGTATTTGTTTCTCATGTATTTACTACAGCCAAATTCAATTTATTCCTCACATGGTATATAATAACAGAATGCACCCACAACTATTGAACATCGCATTGCAGAATTAAACCAAACAGTTAACTAAACACCACAACACAAATGAACCAAACGTTAACTGAGCACCACATTGCACAATGTATAACCAAACCAAGCATGCTTGACAACTTGGAAATATAGCAATTGTATTCGCTTCTCATGTATTTTGTAAAGATAAATTCAACTTATTTCTCACATGGAAGACAATACAAAATTGCAGCCTGAAAAATTGAACATCACATTTGCAGAATTGAACCAAACAGTTAACTGAAGACAACAACTAATTAACAAAATAGTTAATAAGCGAGCACCACACTGCACGACATATAGAACATATACACTAGAGCAACAGATTACATGGTAAAATTAGATAGTACAATTCACTAGAATTTGTGAAGGAAAGGCAGGAGCAACACACGCAACGGGTAAACCGAGCATGCTTAACCGGCGTAGCTAGAAAATGGCAAGGTGCTCCTTCAAGATCTGGGGGTCGGCACGAGTGGCAGCCATCACGACCTCATCCGCGCGTGCAGCCGCGATTTGCTTCTCCGCTGCCAAATGCTCCTTGAGGTCCTGGCTATACTGCATGCACCATGGCTTAGGCCGGCGCTTATTTGGTGGAGGGACCGGTGATTTGGGTGGAAGGTGTCGCGCTCGCGCCGGCGGTCGGGACATGTGGGATGTGGAAGGAGGAGGAGGATGGGGGTCGGGTGTGGATTACCTGCCTGGATAGGCGAGGACGAGCAGCGTGAAGGAGGGTCGCCGGCGAGGAGGCGGCGACACTGCAAGCAAGGAGTGAAGGTTTCAACTTGGAAAAGAAGGCGGAAACAGGGGAAATGTGGCTTTTGGTAAGGGGGAGGGGGCGGGGAGGTAGATATTTCTGCGGAAGCCGGAAATTTGGAATCGCTTCAGCCAAAAAACTGGCACGCAAAGTGTCATCAGATACGGTCCCTTATTCAGACATGATCCGAAGATATTTTGTGCTAAATCTCACATGGTTGGTTATAATAAACTGTGTGGGATCTACTTGATTTTTTTGTCTTGATTTGAATTACATAATGGGGTCACAACGGCCATGGACGATGTTTCAATTGCTGGAACTTTTATCTGCAATGAACATGCAACTATAGGTGTGTCATCCAAAAAATTGGAATTATTCAGGGTTCGTTTGGACATTTTTATACATTAACTGGGTTTTTAGGCATTTTATGCGCATAATTCAAATTTGAACTACATGCACATGCTCCAGTGTATATAAACTGGTTGAAAATCAAATATGTGTCATTGGTTGCATGCTTAGGTCCCATGCAAGAAATGGGAATGAATATCACACACCCTGCCATCGTTACTCGCCACAAACATTGAGATACAAGGATTTTAATTTCTAGTAAATCCAAAACCCGTCTGAAATTCATGAAACCTAGCATGCTATCATGGAGCGGCATCAACATGCCGTGGTAAAATTTTTGTCCCATTTGGGGCAGGTTTGGGTATATACTTCTCACAAACCAGCGCTTCTCACACCAAGCGTGATGGTTTCGGTAGGGAACGTGCCACCTTTGGGGACAAAACGATATCCGTTGCCTCTTATTGCTTTCAAAAAAATTTGAGTGTCAACATAGAACAACAAGAGTGTTGTGTTCAATTTTAGATTTTTTTCGGGGTTCATTTGGACATTTTTATACATTAACTGGATTTTCTAGGCATTTTATATGCATAATTCAAATTTGCACTACATACACATTCTCTAGTGCATATAAACTGGTTGAAAAATCAAATATGTGTCCTTGGGTGCATGCTTAGGTCCCATGCAAGAAATGGGAATGAATTTCAAACACCCTGCCACCGTCAGTCGGCCGCACATATTGAGATACCTGGTTTTTTAATTCTAGTAAATCCAAAACTCGTCTGAAATTCATGAAACTTGGCATGCTATCATGAAGCGGCATCAACATGCCGTGGTAAATTTTTTGTCCCATTTGGGGCAGGTTTGGGTATAACCTTCTCACAAACGAGCGCTTCTCACAACAAGCGTGATGGTTTCGGTAGGGAACGTGCCACCTTTGGGGACGCAACGATATCTGTTGCCTCTTATTGCTTTCAAAAAATTTCGAGTGTCAACATAGAACAACAAGAGTGTTGTGTCCAATTTTGGATTTTTTCGGGGTTCGTTTGGACATTTTTATATATTAACTGGGTTTTCCAGGCATTTTATGTGCATAATTCAAATTTGAACTACATGCACGTTCTCTAGTGCATATAAACTGGTTGAAAAATCAAATATGTGTCCTTGGTTGCATGCTTAGGTCCCATGCAAGAAATGAGAATGAATTTCAAACACCCTGCCACCGTCAGTCGGCCGCACATATTGAGATACCTGATTCTTAAATTCTAGTAAATCCAAAACTCGTCTGGAATTCATGAAACTTGGCATGCTATCATGGAGTTGCATCAACGGTTGTTTTGGATGACCCATGTGCAACCACGTACAAACAATTATTGGGTATGTTGCCATTTGTCAAACTGGAAAGATTTACATTTTTAGATCTAGTAAAGTTGCCATTTGTCAATCCTTATAAAACTGCAATTTGTCAAAATATGCAGCTAGAAATCATTAGCATTATCTAATTTTTGCAACTAAAATTCAGTAATTAAGCATAGATTTCATTCATAGATTAAGCAATCGTTCTTAATTTATACAAACAGTTCAACTCGACAGCTGAACCGACCAAACTTCTCCCCAATTGTTGCCAACCACGTATTGAAATAGCTAGTTCAACTATATATACTAGCTAATTTTAAGTACGTTGTACAGTTCGACCACACATCTATAGTCAGATGAACTGAACAAAATAGCCCCTAAATGCTACTACTGCCACGGAGGGGCTTTGTGCTACTTCCGGCAGCCTCTCCTCTGCCGAGCACACTCACCCCCTCAGTAGGAGGCAGAGGAGGAGGAGGAGCCTACCGACGAGCTGGACAAGTGCAATACGATGCCTGCCGGTGCTGCACATTCAGCGACGCTCGCCAGCTCGAACGCCCACTGCCGCTCTAGACGATCCCTCTTGAAGCGGTCGGACTGCTCGTAGATCTCCTGATTCCTCGCCTCTGCGTCGGCGTGTGCTGCGGCGACGACTGCGATAAGGCTCTTTGCGTGCTCGACGAGGTGCTCCTCCTCCTCCTCCCACGGGAACTCGATGTAGCGCGCAAGGTCACTGATGCACATGCGGGCCTCCGCCTCCCGCCTTCGGGCCACGGCGGTGGAGCGGGTGATAATCCCGTCGGTCAACGGTGGGCTGGCAGCCACGGCGACCGACAATGGGGTGGCGGCCATGACCGCCACCTCCCGCCTTCGGGCCGCGGTGGCGGAGCGGGTGATGGCCACGGTGGCCAGCAGTGGGGTGGCGGCCACGACGGCCACCTCCCGCCTTTGGGCCACGGCGGCGGAGCGGGAGATGGCCGTGGCTTTCGACGGTGGTGTGACGGCAATGGAGGACGGCAACAGCTGCCGACGGACATCGGCGGCGGAGCGTGTGGTGGGCGTTCCACGCACAGCCAACAGGGACGCCACGCGCACTACACTACGTCGGGGACTGCGCCACCGCCGCGGTGAAGCCTCCCAGCTAGAGCTGTCCTCTGATGACGACGGAGTGGCTGAGCGATGACGACGGACCTGTGCCATTGGCGATTGTGGGAGAAGCATACGAGATAAGCTACAGGGAGGGAGGGGAAAATGCGATGCAGGACTCGCCGGCCGTGAGGTTTTTATAGCAGGCCGGTAAGCATTGCGATTTTGGGGGATTTCACCGAGTCGGGCGGGAAGCTTGCGCGGGAACCCGCGAGGTTGTGCAGGAACGGGCTCACCGACGATTCATTGGCGCCACCGTTTGGCCAAAAGAACGCCCCCGCGCACTGCGCAAGCTTGCGCTGTAAGCCCTCTGCGGCAGCGGGGCGACAAGACGTGCGAGAGGACACGTTTAATAAAAAACGTTTGCGATTTAATTACCTACTATACCCCTGTCCTGGTTTATAAGTAGGATTTAACTAATAAAATACGAATGTATGTCACCAAAGATTATATCGTTGGAGTCGTATTTGAACATAATTTCCAGCTATACAATTTTTGTAACATGCATTAACACTGTTTGGTTAAATTTAATGTTATATACCAGCAAGCGTTTGCCTCCAACACACACGGCTTATTCCAAAACAAACAGCTCGGATGGATCAACTGTATGCCACATATCGCACACGCAACTCTAATCTGATTCATGCTTGATGTCTCCGACACCGCTCATACAGTTCGTCATATTTGCCACGTATCATTCTGCCGTCCTCTGCTCGTGTCCCTCGGCAAGCTCTGCTCGTTTTTAGGCGCTGTGGCGCGCTCTGTCGCGTTCGTTGGCGCGCTCTGCTCGCGTCCGTCGGCGCGCTCGGCTTGTGGACAACTTTTCTTTGCACGTTCAACTGCTATATGCATATATATGCTAGCAAGATGCCCGTGCGTTGCACGGAACATCAAGATACATTTGTATGAGTAGTTTATCTTGTGAGAGAAAAGGATGAATGAGAGAAGTCCTTATTTGCAAGTGTGGAGAGAGGTGTGGGTATCTTTTTGCAAAATTGTCATGGTTTGCTTTCTAACCGTCAGATATAGATCGAACAGTCTATATTACACGATGGCAGGCACACCATCATCACCAACTCGGTCTTTTATAAGAGTAGATATAGAGATGGTTCATTGCCGTTGAGGCGACCGCGGAGCGCTCTGCTCGCATCCCTCCGCGTGCGCTCTGCCAGCGGTTGGGCGTGCGCACGATCACGTCGGGGCCCCCATATGCATGCGGTTGCGCCACGCGTGTTGCCATGTGATGCAATTACGTGCGGCACGATGGAGTTATGTGCTACAAATTAGAACTGCCATTAGGGCCTGCCGATATTCCTGGCCGTCCGGCTTCCCCTTTAATTCCCGCGGCCATTATAACCTTAGTCTCTTCAACCTTTCAATCGCACCCCACAACACAACAAGCACACCCACGACGACACATAGAGAGGGGATGTCCAGCAGTGCTCCAATGGAGTTCGGTGAGCATAGAGTGGAGACCCACGCGAGGGAGACGGATCTCTTGGTGGTGTACACCATCGACCCGGCTGTGGTGGACGACGACATCAACAGTGTTGAGCAGTTGCTTGCTCGAGACACGTACAAGGTGGTCGGCATCGACCTCTAGTACACCACCGGTCGTCCCGACATAGATCAGAAGGTTGCCGTCGCCCAGCTGTGCGTGGGCCATCATGTCCTCATCTACCACTACTGCATGGCCACAGAACCTTGCGACCATTTCAACAGGTTTGTCAACAACTCCGACTACAAGTTTGCCACGATGGAAACCACCGACGATGTAAACGTGCTCCGTTTTACGGGCTTGGCCTGCAAGAACCTTGCCAAATCCTTGACCACTACAGGGTCTGGGGCTGCACGAAGAAGGACTCCCTGGTCGAACTCACCTCAGTCATCATCGACCCCTACTACGAAAAGATGAAGCAGGATGCCCAAAGAACAAGTCCTGTATCCTGGCACGGGGCCTGAATGCGGCAACTGGATGAACCTCACCTCAGGTTCGTGGCCAAGAGCGTGTACACATGCTACGAGATGCATAGGAGGATCGTTGACATGAGGAAGTGCCCCGTTACCAAAATCGACGAGCCCAGATCGAGCCACAATCAGAGCAAGCGTCACAAGAAGTAGATGATGATCAGATGATCATTTATGCTAGTTAATCATGCATGTAATATATAGTTTACTTTATTGTTGGTGTGTGGAAATGTCATGTGTGTAGGAGCCAGCTATGTAATTATGCATGTAATAGTTTACTTTGGTGTGTGAAAATGCCATGGTTTTAGTAGCCACCAATGTAAGTGGATGTTTAATTTGGTTATGAAAGCATGTCCTTCTAAGTGTGTGTGTGTGTGTATATATGGTGTTGTCCTGTATGCAATCCCATCGCACAACACACACGTCTTGTTAAGTTGAATCGTTTCTGTGCTCTTGTGTCAACGCAAACAGTTCATCTGAGTGAACTGCATGCCATATATCGCACACACCTTGATCTGGCTGACTGTTTCTTTTGTGTTGCCTAATCACAAACAGTTCATCGGAGTGAACCGTATGCTGTATATCGCACACACCTTCATCTGGCTGCCCGTTTAATTTGTTTTTCCTAATCACAAACCATTCATCCGAGTGAACCGTATGATGTGTATCGCACACGCCTTCATCTGGCCATCAATTTCTTTTGTTCCTCCTCATCGCAAATAGTTAATCGAACTGAACCATATGCCCTTCATCGCACACGCAACTAAAATCTGAACCGTGTTTGATGCATCCTCCATCGCAAAAGTTTGCACCTTTTTTGACAGTTTTCATACACTATCATTTGCGATTATTGCATCACACATAGTTTCTTGAAGGGTCTCTGATCGTAGTGCCGCGTTAGCAACATCTTGCAGTAGTGATGACATCACCTACTACCTAGGGAGTTATGCCCCCACGACGGCCTATCGGTACGGTCCGTAGGCAGTGGGCCCTACCTGTCGGCGAGCCTTAGAAGGCGGCGAATCCCCAGCAGGCGGCAATGGGGGCAGGCCACCTCCAAGCAGGCGGCCCCCTCTGCCCTCAAAGTCTGTGCGCCATTAACCAGAGGAAACGGGGAGTGGCTACAATGAACGCCCAGCAGGCGGCGGTACTATAGCCATGCTCCCCCTGACAAAGCATCCATCATAAGTAGCAATGCTACAGTGCAAAGCGACCAACCAGACCCGCAAGCGGCGGGCGCGACCTGTCGGCCGAGTATACAACAGCCGGTGGGACCCACCAAGCGGCAGGCCCTAGCAGCCGGTGGAGAAGCCGGCGTCTAGAGACACTGACGGCCGAGTCGCACACCCGGCCGGATTACCATTGTACCCCTGGGGGGTAGGCTTATATAAACCCCCCAGGCTTCCCCATGCAAAGGGTTCAGACCTTAGAGATCACACATACCCATATAGAGAGAGGAGTAGGGCTAGCCTTGTTCTTCTTCCTCCTCTAGCAAAACAGCTCAAGGAGCAACTTGTAGCTATTCTATTTGATCATAGTCATCATGCGAAGACCCCGCAGAGCGGGACTAGGGGTGTTATCTCCACGGAGAGCCCGGCGATGTACTCTTGTCCTTCTCCATGATTAGCCACCTGATACGTCCATTTTGCATCATGCTTTTATATTGATATTTATTGCATTATGGGCTGTTATAACACATTATGTCACAATACTTATGCCTTTTCTCTCTTATTTTACAAGGTTTACATGAAGAGGGGGAATGCTGGGAGCTGGAATCTGGGCTAGAAAAGGAGAAAATATTAGAGACCTATTCTGCACATCTCCAAAAGTCCTGAAACTCCACGGGAATTATTACCAGAATATATAAAAAATATTGGGCGAAAGAAGTACCATAGGGGGGCCACCCACCGTCCACGAGAGTGGGGGCGTGCCCTACCCTCCTAGGCGTGCCCCCTGCCTCGTGGCCCCCCTGTTGGCCCTCTGATGCCCATCTTTGGCTATATGGAGTCTTTCGTCGAGAAAAAAATCATAAGCAAGCTCACGGGACGAAACTCCGCCGCCACGAGGCGGAACCTTGGCGGAACCAATCTAGGGCTCTGGCGGAGCTGTTCTGCCGGGGAAACTTCCCTCCGGGAGGGGGAAATCATCACCATCATCATCACCAATGATCCTCTCATCGGGAGGGAGTCAATCTCCATCAACATCTTCACCAGCACCATCTCCTCTCAAACCCTAGTTCATCTCTTGTATCCAATCTTTGTATCAAAACCTCATATTGGTACATGTGGGTTGCTAGTAGTGTTGATTACTCTTTGTAGTTGATGCTAGTTGGTTTATTTGGTGGAAGATCATATGTTCAGATCCATTATGCATATTAATACCCCTCTGATTATGAACATGAATATGCTTTGTGAGTAGTTACGTTTGTTCCTGAGGACATGGGAGAAGTCTTGCTATAAGTACTCATGTGAATTTGGTATTCGTTTGATATTTTGATGAGATGTATGTTGTCGCTCCTCTCGTGGTGTCATGTGAACGTCGACTACATGACACTTCACCATATATTCGGCCTAGAGGAAGGCATTGGGAAGTAATAAGTAGATGATGGGTTGCTAGAGTGACAGAATCTTAAACCCTAGTTTATGTGTTGCTTCGTAAGGGGCTGATTTGGATCCATATGTGTCGGAGTAATGGGCCATGGGTAGGCCAACCCGAGCCCCAGAACCTTTCAAGACATCGGGGCAGGCTGCGCCCCTCAAGACCCCAGGACGGAGAGCCACCTTCAAGAAGTCCACGGAAAGACGACCGACTGACCACTCGCGGCCGAGTCCCAGGGACGATCGCAGGGTAAGCCGACTCCTGACTGGCGACTTCCGAAGAAGGCGACTTTGGGGAGTCGGCCTACGATTCCAACAAACCCCATGACCTCATCAAGGGACGGGGCAGGGGAGTGGCTACAGTGAAGCCCACTCCCGCCCCTTACCAAGGGCGGGCATGGCCATAACACGCCGTACCCCGGAAGATCTCCGTGTGGCATGACACTGTTGCCGTGCCGGCCCTGACATCAGCACCGCGGGACCAAGTCCTGCACCCACGACGGCTTGTCTGTACGGCTCAGAGGCAGCGGGACCCACCAGTCGGTGAGACCCCAAGAGACGGCAAGAGGACCACCAATCGGACCCGTCGGAAGTCGGCTTGGGGGAGTCGGCCGAGCCCTCCCCCAGGGCCCACGCACCATTAATCAAGATGTGATGGAGAGTGGCAATAGTGATTACCCGCCAGGCGGCGGGGCTGTTGCCACGACCCCATGATCAAGCCCGCGCCATCAGAAGCACGACTATAGTAATTAGCAGCCGGCAAGACCCGCCCGCGGCGGACGCGGCCTGTCGTTTCCGTACCAGGCCAGTCAGCGGGGCCCGCCAGTCGGCGGGCCCCAGCGGTCGGCAGAGAAGACGAAGGCCAGAGGTGCTGACGGCTGGGCCCGCATCCAGCCGGATTACCATTGTACCCCTGGGGGGTAGGCCTATATAAATCCCCCAGGGCACCCATGCAAAGGGTTGGGACTCATTAGCTCTAGACCAGATCATATAGAAGGGAGAGAGCTAGCCTTGCCCTCTCCTACCTCCAAGAAACAGCTCAAGGAGCAACCGTGTAAACACTTTGCCATAGTGATCATGCGGAGGCCCCGCAGAGCAGCAGTAGGGGTGTTATCTCCTCGGAGAGCCCTGAAGCTGGGTAAGATTCGCCGGCGTGCATGTCTTCGCCTCATCCCGTTTCCAGGCACCGGCGATGTTCTACTCGCCCCCACCATGATAAGCCATCCTTTGGCATATGTCGCACCAAACCCCCGACATTTGGCGCCCACCGTGGGGCGTGGTGCACCGCCGTCCGGAGACCTGTTCTGGACGGGAACCCTTTTTCTCCCTGGCGAGCGCAGCCAGCCAGGCACGCCAGACGGAGTTTGCGCCGACGCGCTAAGCGGCGTTGAGATCGCCTGCGCAGCCAGCTTCCTGGCCGAACTTGTCGGCGAGGTCCGCCTCTCTGACGAACTTGCATCCAACGCAGGCGCGGGCGGCCCCGAGAGCCTCCTTGTGGGCCTCCTCGATCAACTCCACATTTCCGGCGAGCCTGCCGTAGACTTGGAGTCTGTGGGCTCCACCGACCCGATGCTGGTCGACTCCGACACCGCGTCGCTCGACGCGTTCCCCACCAATGTGGTGGTCTACGATGAACCTCTCCCTCACGCGGAGAGCAATGGAAGCACCATCACCAAGGTGCTCGTCATCAGTCATGAGGAGCTCCCCGGCGGAGGAGCGCATGACTCACTCGGCGTGGCGCTGCAAGACCTAACTGCACCCATTCCGGAAGACGCTGACGCAGAGACGTTGGAGGCACGCCGCCTTCAGCTCGTTGAAGGCGTGAAGAAGCTGGCCAGCATGAGACGCTTGTCAGAAGCCTACCAGCAGGAGATGGATCGCACCGTCGGCGGCTCACTGGCCCCGGTGGGGCCCAGCCGCCTTGGCGCGGTCCGGCAACGCGGCGTAGCCATCACCAACCTGTTTGGGGCAAGCCGCCCTATGTACGCTACACCAGCGGAGAACATCCGAGCCGCCCAGGCAGCGGCGGATGAGCTGGACAATTTCGAGGGCGAAGAGCGCCGCCTCATGATGGAGCGAGTCCAGCGGCTCCTCGACGCAGCCGCCGCGCAGAACGAGGCCGGCTGCCGCACGGAGGCGCCGCAGCGGCCAAACGACGACCTTCACCGAGATCAAGGCGCGACGTCTCGGACGCCGACTGGCGGCGCCCGAGGAAGAAGGGACAAGGAGCCGGCTGTCAGCCACAGTCAGACTCGCATTACCATAGAGCGCGACCGAGACGGCCGCCCGAGAGGAGTGGAACGACGGGACGACTGTCCACCTCCCCCTCCCAGCAAGGAGAGGCGAGTCTCCCCGCCGCCTGTTGACCATCCGACTCTCGGCGACTGCCTTGGCCGCCGAGAGGGAGTTGGAGAGAATGACGCCCGCCACCGGATCGACCGACTTCACCGATCCTTAGCGCTGGAAGAAGAAGACGAGCTGGGTCCGCCTTGTTTCGGGCCCCGCATTCGGGACGAGCCCTTTCCCAGAGAGTTCACGCTCCCAAGAGACACGCCCAAGTATACCGACTCTGTGAAGCCGGAAGACTGGCTAGTCGACTACTCCACGGCTGTCAGCATAGCAAATGGCAACAAGCGTGTCGCCATAAAGTACGTTCCGCTCATGCTCTAGGTCACGGCCCGGACATGGCTGAATAGCCTAAAGCCCCGCAGCATCAACAGCTGGGTCGACTTCATCGAAGCATTCGTCCGCAACTTCACCAGCATGTACAAGCGTCCTCCCAAGCCTCGTCAGCTCTCCTTGTGCGTGCAAGGCCCCGACGAGTCGACTCGCGATTACCTCACACGTTGGGCCGAGCTTCGGAACTCCTGTGAGGGCGTGCACGAGGTGCAGGCCATTGAGTACTTCACAGCCGGGTGCAGAGAAGGCACCCTCCTCAAGCACAAGCTCCTATGCGACGAGCCAGAAACCCTCGACGAGCTGCTGATCATAGCGGACAAGTACTGTTGGGTTTCGTAGTAATTTCAAAAAATTTCCTACGCGCACGCAAGATCATGGTGATGCATAGCAACGAGAGGGGGAGAGTGTGATCTACGTACCCTTGTAGATCGACAACGGAAGCGTTAACTTGGTTGATGTAGTCGTACGTCTCCACGGCCCGACCGATCAAGCACCGAAACTACGGCACCTCCGAGTTCTAGCACACGTTCAGCTCGATGACGATCCCCGGACTCCGATCCAGCAAAGTGTCGGGGAAGAGTTCCGTCAGCACGACGGCGTGGTGACGATCTTGATGTACTACCGTCGCAGGGCTTCGCCTAAGCACCGCTACAATATTATCGAGGACTATGGTGGAAGGGGGCACCGCACACGGCTAAGAATATGATCACGTGGATCAACTTGTGTCTCTAGGGGTGCCCCATGCCTCCGTATATAAAGGCTCAAAGGGGGGGGGGGCTGGCCGGCCAAGAGTTGGCGCGCCAGGAGGAGTCCTACTCCTTCCGGGAGTAGGACTCCCCCCTTTCCTAGTTGGAATAGGATTCGCGGAGGGGGGAAAAGAGGAGAGAGAGGAGGAAGGGGGGCCGGCCCCATCTCCTTGTCCTATTCGGACCAAATGGGGGGAGGGGCGCGCGGCCCATCTCTGGCCACCTCTCCTCTCTTCCACTAAGGCCCACTAAGGCCCATATACCTCCCGGGGGGTTCCGGTAACCTCCCGATAATCCGGTAAAATCCCGATTTCACCCGGAACGCTTCCGATATCCAAATATAGGCTTCCAATATATCAATCTTTATGTCTCGACCATTTCGAGACTCCTCGTCATGTCCTTGATCACATCCGGGACTCCGAACAAACTTCGGTACATCAAAATGCATAAACTCATAATATAACTGTCATCGTAACCTTAAGCGTGCGGACCCTACGGGTTCGAGAACAATGTAGACATGACCGAGACACGTCTCCGGTCAATAACCAATAGCGGAACCTGGATGCTCATATTGGCTCCTACATATTCTACGAAGATCTTTTATCGGTCAGACCGCATAACAACATACGTTGTTCACTTTGTCATCGGTATGTTACTTGCCCGAGATTCGATCGTTGGTATCCAATACCTAGTTCAATCTCATTACCGGCAAGTCTCTTTACTCGTTCCATAATACATCATCCCGCAACTAACTCATAAGTTGCAATGCTTGCAAGGCTTCAGTGATGTGCATTACCAAGAGGGTCTAGAGATACCTCTCCGACAATCGGAGTGACAAATCCTAATCTCGAAATACGCCAACCCAACATGTACCTTTGGAGACACCTGTAGAGCTCCTTTATAATCACCCAGTTACGTTGTGACGTTTGGTAGCACACAAAGTGTTCCTCCGGCAAACGGGAGTTGCATAATCTCATAGTCATAGGAACATGTATAAGTCATGAAGAAAGCAATAGCAACATACTAAACGATCGGGTGCTAAGCTAATGGAATGGGTCATGTCAATCAGATCATTCAACTAATGATGTGATCCCGTTAATCAAATGACAACTCTTTGTCCATGGTTAGGAAACATAACCATCTTTGATTAACGAGCTAGTCAAGTAGAGGCATACTAGTGACACTCTGTTTGTCTATGTATTCACACATGTATTATGTTTCCGGTTAATACAATTCTAGCATGAATAATAAACTTTTATCATGATATAAGGAAATAAATAATAACTTTATTATTGCCTCTAGGGCATATTTCCTTCAGTCTCCCACTTGCACTAGAGTCAATAATCTAGATTATACTGTAATGATTCTAACACCCATGGAGCCTTGGTGCTGATCATGTTTTGCTCGTGGAAGAGGCTTAGTCAACGGGTCTGCTACATTCAGATCCGTATGTATCTTGCAAATCTCTATGTCTCCCACCTGGACTAGATCCCGGATGGAATTGAAGCGTCTCTTTATGTGCTTGGTTCTCTTGTGAAATCTGGATTCCTTCGCCAAGGCAATTGCACCAATATTGTCACAAAAGATTTTCATTGGACCCGAAGCACTAGGTATGACACCTAGATCAGATATGAATTCCTTCATCCAGACTCCTTCATTTGCTGCTTCCGAAGCAACTATGTACTCCGCTTCACATGTAGATCCCGCCACGACGCTTTGTTTAGAACTGCACCAACTGACAGCTCCACCGTTTAATGTAAACACGTATCCGGTTTGCGATTTAGAATAGTCCGGATCAGTGTCAAAGCTTGCATCCACGTAACCGTTTATGATGAGCTCTTTGTCACCTCCATATATGAGAAACATATCCTTAGTCCTTTTAAGGTACTTCATGATGTTCTTGACCACTGTCCAGTGATCCACTCCTGGATTACTTTGGTACCTCCCTGCTAGACTTATAGCAAGGCACACATCAGGTCTGGTACACAACATTGCATACATGATAGAGCCTATGGCTGAAGCATAGGGAACATCTTTCATTTTCTCTCTATCTTCTGCAGTGGTCGGGCATTGAGTCTGACTCAACTTCACACCTTGTAACACAGGCAAGAACCCTTTCTTTGCTTGATCCATTTTGAACTTCTTCAAAACTTTGTCAAGGTATGTGCTTTGTGAAAGTCCAATTAAGCGTCTTGATCTATCTCTATAGATCTTAATGCCTAATATGTAAGCAGCTTCACCGAGGTCTTTCATTGAAAAACTCTTATTCAAGTATCCCTTTATGCTATCCAGAAATTCTATATCATTTCCAATCAGTAATATGTCATCCACATATAATATCAGAAATGCTACAGAGCTCCCACTCACTTTCTTGTAAATACAGGCTTCTCCGAAAGTCTGTATAAAACCAAATGCTTTGATCACACTATCAAAGCGTTTATTCCAACTCCGAGAGGCTTGCACCAGTCTATAAATGGATCGCTGGAGCTTGCACACTTTGTTAGCTCCCTTTGGATTGACAAAACCCTCTGGTTGCATCATATACAACTCTTCTTCCAGAAATCCATTCAGGAATGCAGTTTTGACATCCATCTGCCAAATTTCATAATCATAAAATGCGGCAATTGCTAACATGATTCGGACAGACTTAAGCATCGCTACGGGTGAGAAGGTCTCATCATAGTCAATCCCTTGAACTTGCCGAAACCCTTTTGCGACAAGTTGAGCTTTGTAGACAGTAATATTACCGTCGGCGTCAGTCTTCTTCTTGAAGATCCATTTATTCTCAATTGCTTGCCGATCATTGGGCAAGTCAACCAAAGTCCACACTTTGTTCTCATACATGGATCCCATCTCAGATTTCATGGCTTCAAGCCATTTTGCGGGATCTGGGCTCACCATCACTTCTTCATAGTTCGTAGGTTCATCATGATCTAGTAGCATGACTTGCAGAACAGGATTACCGTACCACTCTGGCGCGGATCTCACTCTGGTTGATCTACGAGGTTCAGTAGTGTCTTTTTCTAAAGTTTCATGATCATTATAATTAGCTTCCTCACTAATTGGTTTAGGTGTCATAGAAACAGTTTTCTGTGATGCACTACTTTCCAATAAGGGAGTTGGTACAGTTACCTCGTCAAGTTCTACTTTCCTCCCACTCACTTCTTTCGAGAGAAACTCCTTCTCCAGAAAGTTTCCGAACTTAGCAACAAAAGTCTTGCCTTCGGATCTGTGATAGAAGGTGTATCCAATAGTCTCCTTTGGATATCCTATGAAGACACATTTCTCCGATTTGGGTTCGAGCTTATCAGGTTGAAGCTTTTTCACATAAGCATCGCAGCCCCAAACTTTCAGAAACGACAACTTTGGTTTCTTGCCAAACCATAGTTCATAAGGCGTCGTCTCAACGGATTTTGATGGTGCCCTATTTAACGTGAATGCGGCCGTCTCCAAAGCATAACCCCAAAACGATAGCGGTAAATCAGTAAGAGACATCATAGATCGCACCATATCTAGTAAAGTACGATTACGACGTTCGGACACACCATTACGCTGTGGTGTTCCAGGTGGCGTGAGTTGCGAAACTATTCCGCATTGTTTCAAATGTACACCAAACTCGTAACTCAAATATTCTCCTCCACGATCAGATCGTAGAAACTTTATTTTCTTGTTACGATGATTTTCAACTTTACTCTGAAATTCTTTGAACTTTTCAAACGTTTCAGACTTATGTTTCATTAAGTAGATATACCCATATCTGCTTAAGTCATCTGTGAAGGTGAGAAAATAACGATATCCGCCACGAGCCTCAATATTCATCGGACCACATACATCTGTATGTATGATTTCCAACAAATCTGTTGCTCTCTCCATAGTACCGGAGAACGACGTTTTAGTCATCTTGCCCATGAGGCACGGTTCGCAAGTACCAAGTGATTCATAATCAAGTGGTTCCAAAAGTCCATCAGTATGGAGTTTCTTCATGCGCTTTACACCGATATGACCTAAACGGCAGTGCCACAAATAAGTTGCACTATCATTATCAACTCTGCATCTTTTGGCTTCAACATTATGAATATGTGTGTCACTACTATCGAGATTCAATAAGAATAGACCATTCTTCAAGGGTGCATGACCATAAAAGATATTACTCATATAAATAGAACAACCATTATTCTCTGATTTAAATGAATAACCGTCTCGCATCAAACAAGATCTAGATATAATGTTCATTCTTAATGCTGGCACCAAATAACAATTATTTAGGTCTAATATTAATCCCGAAGGTAGATGTAGAGGTAGCGCGCTGACTGCGATCACATCGACTTTGGAACCGTTTCCCACGCGCATAGTCACCTCATCCTTAGCCAATCTTCGCTTAATCTGTAGTCCCTGTTTCGAGTTGCAAATATTAGCAACATAACTAGTATCAAATACCCAGGTGCTACTGCGAGCATTAGTAAGGTACACATCAATAACATGTATATCACATATACCTTTGTTCACCTTGCCATCCTTCTTATCCGCCAAATACTTGGGGCAGTTCCGCTTCCAGTGACCAGTCTGCTTGCAGTAGAAGCACTCAGTTTCAGGCTTAGGAACAGACTTGGGTTTCTTCTCTTGAGCAACAACTTGCTTGCTGTTCTTCTTGAAGTTCCCCTTCTTCTTCCCTTTGCACTTTTTCATGAAACTAGTGGTCTTGTTGACCATCAACACTTGATGCTCCATCTTGATTTCTACCTCCGCAGCTTTCAGCATTGCGAAGAGCTCGGGAATAGTCTTATTCATCCCTTTCATATTATAGTTCATCACGATGCTCTTGTAGCTTGGTGGAAGTGATTGGAGAATTCTGTCAATGACGCTATCATCCGGAAGATTAACTCCCAGTTGAATCAAGTGATTATTATACCCAGACATCTTGAGTATATGCTCACTGACAGAACTGTTCTCCTCCATCTTGCAGCTATAGAACTTATTGGAGACTTCATATCTCTCAATCCGGGCATTTGCTTGAAATAATAACTTCAACTCCTGGAACATCTCATATGCCCCATGACGTTCAAAACGTCGTTGAAGTCCCGGTTCTAAGCCATAAAGCATGGCACATTGAACTATCGAGTACTCATCAGCTTTGCTCTGCCAGACGTTCATAACATCTGGTGTTTCTCCAGCAGCAGGACTGGCACCCAGCGGTGCTTCCAGGACGTAATTCTTCTGTGCAGCAAGGAGGATAATCCTCAAGTTACGGACCCAGTCCGTGTAATTGCTACCATCATCTTTCAACTTTGCTTTCTCAAGGAACGCATTAAAATTCAACGGAACAACGACACGGGCCATCTATCTACAATCAAACATACATAAGCAAGATACTATCAGGTACTAAGTTCATGATAAATTTAGGTTCAATTAATCATATTACTTAAAGAACTCCCACTTAGATAGACATCCCTCTAATCCTCTAAGTGATTACGTGATCCAAGTCAACTAAACCATGTCCGATCATGACGTGAGATGGAGTAGTTTCATTGGTGAACATCACTATGTTGATCATATCTACTATATGATTCACGCCCGACCTTTCGATCTCCGTGTTCCGAGGCCATATCTGTATATGCTTGGCTCGTCAAGTATAACCTGAGTATTCTGCGTGTGCAACTGTTTTGCACCCGTTGTATTTGAACGTAGAGCCTATCACACCCGATCATCACGTGGTGTCTCAGCACGAAGAACTTTCGCAACGGTGCATACTCAGGGTGAACACTTCTTGATAATTAGTGAGAGATCATCTTATAATGCTACCGTGAATCAAAGCAAGATAAGATGCATAAAAGATAAACATCACATGTAATCAATATAAGTGATATGATATGGCCATCATCATCTTGTGCTTGTGATCTCCATCCTTGAAGCACCGTCGTGATCACCATCGTCACCGGCGCGACACCTTGATCTCCATCGTAGCATCGTTGTCGTCTCACCAATCTCATGCTTCCACGACTATCGCTACCGCTTAGTGATAAAGTAAAGCATTACATCGCGATTGCATTGCATACAATAAAGCGACAACCATATGGCTCCTGCCAGTTGCCGATAACCCGGTTACAAAACATGATCATCTCATACAATAAAATTTAGCATCATGTCTTGACCATATCACATCACAACATGCCTTGCAAAAACAAGTTAGACGTCCTCTACTTTGTTGTTGCAAGTTTTACGTGGCTGCTACGGGCTTAAGCAAGAACCAATCTTACCTACGCATCAAAACCACAACGATAGTTTGTCAAGTTGGTGCTGTTTTAACCTTCGCAAGGACCGGGCGTAGCCACACTCGGTTCAACTAAAGTTGGAGAAACTGTCACCCGCGAGCCACCTTTGTGCAAAGCACGTCGGGAGAACCGGTCTCGCGTAAGCGTACGCGTAATGTCGGTCCGGGCCGCTTCGTCCAACAATACCGCCGAACCAAAGTATGACATGCTAGTAAGCAGTATGACTTATATCGCCCACAACTCACTTGTGTTCTACTCGTGCATATAACATCAACACATAAAACCTAGGCTCGGATGCCACTTTTGGGTTTCTTAGTAATTTCAAAAAATTTCCTACGCACACGCAAGATCATGGTGATGCATAGAAACGAGAGGGGGAGAGTGTGATCTACGTACCCTTGTAGATCGACAACGGAAGCGTTAACTTGGTTGATGTAGTCGTACGTCTCCACGGCCCGACCGATCAAGCACCGAAACTACGGCACCTCCGAGTTCTAGCACACGTTCAGCTCGATGACGATCCCCAGACTCCGATCCAGCAAAGTGTCGGGGAAGAGTTCCGTCAGCACGACGGCGTGGTGACGATCTTGATGTACTACCGTCGCAGGGCTTCGCCTAAGCACCGCTACAATATTATCGAGGACTATGGTGGAAGGGGGCACCGCACACGGCTAAGAATATGATCACGTGGATCAACTTGTGTCTCTAGGGGTGCCCCGTGCCTCCGTATATAAAGTCTCAAAGGGGGGGGGGGCTGGCCGGCCAAGAGGTGGCGTGCCAGGAGGAGTCCTACTCCTTCCGGGAGTAGGACTCCCCCCCTTTCCTAGTTGGAATAGGATTCGCGGAGGGGGGAAAAGAGGAGAGAGAGGAGGAAGGGGGGCCGGCCCCCTCTCCTTGTCCTATTCGGACCAAAGGGGGGAGGGGCGTGTGGCCCATCTCTGGCCACCTCTCCTCTCTTCCACTAAGGCCCACTAAGGCCCATATACCTCCCGGGGGGTTCCGGTAACCTCCCGGTAATCCGGTGAAATCCCGATTTCACCCGGAACGCTTCCGATATCCAAATATAGGCTTCCAATATATCAATCTTTATGTCTCGACCATTTCGAGACTCCTCGTCATGTCCTTGATCACATCCAGGACTCCGAACAAACTTCGGTACATCAAAATGCATAAACTCATAATATAACTGTCATCGTAACCTTAAGCGTGCGGACCCTACGGGTTCGAGAACAATGTAGACATCACCGAGACACGTCTCCGGTCAATAACCAATAGTGGAACCTGGATGCTCATATTGGCTCCTACATATTCTACGAAGATCTTTTATCGGTTAGACCGCATAACAACATACGTTGTTCCCTTTGTCATCGGTATGTTACTTGTCCGAGATTCGATCGTCGGTATCCAATACCTAGTTCAATCTCATTACCGGCAAGTCTCTTTACTCGTTCCATAATACATCATCCCACAACTAACTCATTAGTTGCTATGCTTGCAAGGCTTCAGTGATGTGCATTACCGAGAGGGCCCAGAGATACCTCTTCGACAATCGGAGTGACAAATCCTAATCTCGAAATACGCCAACCCAACATGTACCTTTGGAGACACCTGTAGAGCTCCTTTATAATCACCCAGTTACGTTGTGACGTTTGGTAGCACACAAAGTGTTCCTCCGGCAAATGGGAGTTGCATAATCTCATAGTCATCGGAACATGTATAAGTCATGAAGAAAGCAATAGCAACATACTAAATGATCGGGTGCTAAGCTAATGGAATGGGTCATGTCAATCAGATCATTCAACTAATGATGTGATCCCGTTAATCAAATGACAACTCTTTGTCCATGGTTAGGAAACATAACCATCTTTGATTAACGAGCTAGTCAAGTAGAGGCATACTACTGACACTCTATTTGTCTATGTATTCACACATGTATCATGTTTCCGGTTAATACAATTCTAGCATGAATAATAAACTTTTATCATGATATAAGGAAATAAATAATAACTGCCTCTAGGGCATATTTCCTTCAAGTACGCCACGGCCGACTCCTCCATGGAGGCGGAGATTCAGATCAGCACAACTGGCAAAGTGGCTCCTCAAGCTCCAAGAACTCCGGCGGCAGATGCCAGCTGGCGACAACAGCAGAGCAACCACAAGCGCAAGGCCCCGCAGCTGGCTTCCAGCAGCCAGCAGGTCGTGACCGTTGAAGCCCAGCAGCCAGATGAGCAGCCCCCGCTCAAGCGATAGAAAGGCGGCAAGCCAAACTGGTTGCCGGCCTTCTCCTATGAGCAGACCTTGGATGGACCTTGCAAGTTCCATAGCGGCGCGAAGCCGTTGAATCACACCACCCGAAAGTGCCACTGGCTCACCAGGATCTCCAAGGGAGACGACCTCCTGCCTCCCCCGCCTGCTGGGCAGCCGCCTCCGCCGCCGCCCCAGCAGCCGGCTGTCAGGCCAGTCGGCACGGTACAAGACGAATACCCTGAAGAGCACGGAGCCTATGTGGTGTTCACCAGTGTGGCTGATGATCGACGCAGCAGGCGGCTGCAGCGACAAGAGATGAATGCAGTAGCATCGGAGACGCCAGAGTTCATGCACTGGTCTGAGAAGCCCATCAGCTGGAGCATGGCTGACCACCCAGAAGGGATGCCGAGTCCGGGCTCCTATGCCTTGGTCCTGGACGCCACCTTTGCTACGGACAGACGGGCCGTGCGTTTCTCGCGAGTTCTGATAGACGGAGGCAGCAGCATCAATATCCTGTACAAGGACACCATGGAGAAGTTAGGAATCAAGCAAAGACAGCTTCAAAACAGCCGAACCGTGTTCCACGGAATTGTTCCTGGGCTTTCCTGCTCGCCAATCGGCAAGATCCTGATGGACGTCCTCTTTGGAGACAAAGATCACTTCCGCAGAGAGTCTGTTTGGTTTGAGGTGGTGGACCTTGAGAGCCCATACCATGCGCTACTTGGCCGACCCGCCTTGGCCAAGTTCATGGCGGTCCCCCACTACGCCTACCTCAAGATGAAGATGCCCTGTTCCAGGGGAATTCTGACTATGGCTGGCGACTACCAGAAGTCGTCTGCTTGCGCGGCTGAGAGCAGTCGGCTGGCCGAGTCCCTGGTAATCGCGACCGAGAAGCGGCTCCTTGAGCGAGTTGTGGCGATGGCCGGCAAGCAGCCTGAGGTATCGCCCAACCCAAAAGAGTCGGAGGCTGAGGGTTCGTTCAAGCCGGCCAAAGAGACCAAGAAGATACCCTTGGATCCGGAGCACCCAGAGAGGTACGCCGTCGTAGGTGCAAACCTCGACAGCAAATAGGAAGGCGAGCTCGTCGATTTCCTCCGTCAGAATCGGGACATCTTCGCATGGTCCACCAAAGACATGCCAGGTGTACCGACGGAATTCGCCGAGCACAAGTTACATGTCCGATCTGATGCAAAGCCGGTCAGGCAGCCCCTGTGCCGCCTATCAAAAGAGAAGAGAAGAGTTGTCGGAGAAGAGATAGCTCAACTCCTAGCAGCCGGCTTCATTATGGAAGTGTTCTTTCCAGAATGGCTAGAAAATCCGGTCCTGGTACTGAAGAAGAACAAGCAGTGGCGAATGTGTATTGACTACACGAGCCTCAACAAGGCCTGCCCCAAGGACCCATTTGCTCTACCAAGAATCGATCAGGTGATAGACTCCACAGCCGGATGCGAGCTGTTGAGTTTTTTGGATGCATACTCAGGATATCACCAGATCAAGCTGAACCCGGCTGACAGACTGAAGACCGCCTTCATCACGCCATTTGGAGCCTTCTGCTACCTCACCATGACGTTCGGCTTAAGGAATGCCGGCGCCACCTTTCAGTGTTGCATGCAGAAGTGCCTCCTCAAGCAGCTCGGCAGGAACGCCCACGTCTACATAGACGACGTGTTGGTGAAGACGGAAAAGCGTGGAACGCTGCTGGAAGATCTCAAGGAGACCTTTGAGAACCTACGCCGATTCCAGATCAAGCTCAATCCCGAGAAGTGTGTCTTCGGAGTACCAGCCGGCCAGCTCCTTGGCTTCCTGGTCTCTGAACGCGGCATAGAATGCAACCCAGTAAAGATCAAGGCCATTGAGAGAATGGAGGTACCCAGCCGACTGCTGGATGTGCAAAAGTTCACTGGCTGCTTGGAGTCCATCAGCCGATTCATCAGTCGGCTGGGCGAGAAAGATCTCCCCTTATACCAACTTTTTTCGAGTGGAACCATAAGGCGGACGAAGCTTTTCTCCAGTTGAAGAAGATGCTGACTACTCCACCCGTCCTAGCGGCTCTGACTCCCAAGGAACCTATGTTCCTGTACATCGCCGCCACCAGCCGGGTGGTCAGCACGGTCATTGTAGTGGAACGCAAGGAGGAAGGCAAGGCACTACCTATCCAGAGACCAGTATATTACCTGAGCGAAGTACTGTCGACCTCCAAGCAGAACTACCCCCACTACCAGAAGATGTGCTATGGTGTACACTTTACTGCCAAGAAATTGAAGCTTTACTTTCAAGAGCATCCAATCATGGTGGTCTGCACGGCCCCACTTGCCGAGATCATTGGTAGCCGAGATGCTTCTGGCCGAGTGGCCAAGTGGGCCATAGAGCTGGCTCCTTACACCATCCACTACCAGCCCCGCACCGCTATCAAGTCACAAGCACTGGCCGACTTCCTCGTCGACTGGGCCGAGACCCAATACCTACCTCCAGCTCCTGACTCCACCCATTGGCGGATGCATTTCGACGGCTCCAAGATGCGCACCGGCTTGGGAGCCGGCGTCGTCCTCACCTCTCCTAAAGGCGACAAGCTCAAATACGCATTACAAATCCACTTCGCCGCCTCCAACAACGTCACCGAGTACGAGGCGCTCCTTCACGGGCTCCGGCTTGCCAAAGAACGTGGCATCCGCCGGATCTTGTGTTATGGCGACTCAGACTTAGTGGTCCAGCAATCATCTGGCGACTGGGACGCGAAAGATGCAAACATGGTGAGTTACCATTTCCTCGTGCAGCAGCTCAGCGGGTATTTTGAAGGGTGCGAGTTCCTCCATGTGCCAAGAAACGACAACGACCAAGAAGATGCCTTGGCACAAATCGGCTCTACCCGCCAAGCAATACCATCTAGCGTCGCCCTTCAACGCCTCCTCAAGCCGTCTGTCAAGCCTTCACCAGAATCAGACTCCATTTTTGTGCCGGCTCCTCCCGAAGACGTCGGATCCGACTCTAGAGCTCCGGCAATCGGTACGGGGATTTTGGCGGATGACTCCAGAGCCGCCACAGTCGAACCCGGCCCGGGGACTGCGGTGGCGGACTCGTAGACTCCAGAACTCGGCCCAAGGGCCGTGCCAGTCGGCCTGGGGACTTCATTAACCCAACAAGCAGTTGTTGACTCCAACCCGCCGCTTCCCAGCCCAACCGCCCTCATCCAAGTCGTAGTTCTGGCAGTCGAAGAAATAGCAGCACCCTCATGGGCCCAGCCCATCCTCAAATTCCTGGTGAACAAAGAGCTGCCGACTGATGAGACCTCAGCTCGGCAAGTACAACACCGGGCGGCAGCCTACGCCATAGTCAACAGAGAGCTGGTCAGGCGCAGCGTCACTGGTGTCTACCAGCGCTGCGTAGAGCCAGAGCAAGGCCAAGCGATTCTCAAAGACATCCATCAAGGCGAGTGCGGCCACCATGCGGCTTCAAGAGCACTCATCGCTAAAGCCTTTCGACACGGTTTCTTCTGGCCAACTGCCTTGGAAGAGGCCAAGGAGTTGGTCCAAAAATGCAAAGGGTGCCAGAAGTTCAGCTCCAAGCCGCACCAGCCAGCTTCTGCACTCAAGACCATCCCCATTGCCTGGCCTTTCGCAGTTTGGGGTCTAGACATGGTGGGACCATTCAATACAGCATGAGGTGGCTTAACTCACTTACTTGTCGCAGTGGACAAGTTCACCAAGTGGATAGAAGCGAAGTCAATCAAGAAGCTGAATGGTCCAACTGCCGTGACTTTCATCGCCGATATCACAATTCGGTACGGCATACCACACATCATCATCACCGACAACGGCACAAATTTCGCCAAAGGCGCCTTGGCCCGTTTCTGTGCAACACAGGGCATCCGACTGGACCTAGCATCCGTCGCCCATCCATAGTCAAACGGCCAGGTGGAGCGAGCAAACGACATCATCCTGTCCGGCATCAAGCCCCGGCTGATCGCGCCTCTGGAGCGCTCGGCTGGCTGCTGGCTCGATGAGCTACCAGCCGTCCTCTGGAGTCTGCGCATGACTCCAAACAAGTCAATCGGCTTCACGCCTTTCTTCCTCGTCTATGGTGCCGAAGCCGTCATCCCAACGGACATAGAGTTCGACTCCCCACGAATCACCATGTACACCGAGGAGGAAGCAAAAGAAGCACGATAAGACAGCGTCGATCTGCTGGAAGAGGGCCGGCTGTTGGCACTCAGCCAGTCCAACATCTACCAGCAGAGCCTGCACCGATACCACAACAGGAGGGTCAGGCCAAGATCTTTCCAAGAAGGCGACCTTGTGCTCCGGCTGATCCAGCAAACAGCCGGCCAACACAAGCTGTCGGCGCCTTGGGAAGGCCCTTTCATCATCAGCAAAGTACTGGGCAACGACTCCTACTACCTGATTAATGCTCAGAAGCCCCGAGCACGCAAGAGGGACGACTCCGGCAAGGAGACAGAGCGGCCATGGAATGCAAATCTCCTCCGAAGATTTTACAGTTGATGCAGTATGTACCACGCTACCTTTTGTATTAAAGTACCAAGACTTCGGGCCCCCCGAGACGAACTCGGGGACTGCCCTCTTTTGTCTGTATGATAAAGATTATGCCTACAAGTATGTTACTCTTTGTCATGCCGCTTGGCACCGGGCTCGACAAGTAGTCCAGGGACTTGCCGCCTTGCACTATGAAATGCTTCCTGCAGTCGGACAAGTAGTGTGTAAATGCCTAAACTGTCTCCTGTCAGAAGCCGCAGCTTGCAGAGCGACTGAATGGTGGGCAGATGTAAGGTAGAATGGGCATTCGCATGAAAAATGGCTAAGGACTCAAAGCATAAAACATAGCTCAAGACGGCTTCCAGCCTTTCTCGCAAACCGACTCTCGAATAGTCGGATTACCGTATTCTATTCAACTTGCTCAAAAAGCTCTTAAAAACAGCTAAGTACTTGCCTTCCCAAAGTAGCCAAGCATTTGATCCAGCGACAGTCCGTAGAGCGGCTGTCCGATTGGCAAGGCAGGCAACTAAGAGAAAGCAGCAAAGGAAAAAAGCCAAAAGAGCAATGAGCAAGAAAAGATAGAACTCGGATAAATATATTTACATAACATAGGCCCTTGGCCGAATCTTCGAGAAGAAATTCAAAATACACCCCGCGGGTGGAATTGTGCGAATTAATAAGTTCTTCAAAGACTACTGAAGCAGATAAAATAAAGCGGCAGCTTAGGAAGCAGCAGACGGATTCGGAGGGTCGGAGGAGGCGGCAGCATCAAGCGTCGAGGCGGCCGGCTGGCTAGTCTCGGCTTGATCGCCTCCGGCGGCAGTCGGGTTGGTCGCACGCAGCTCATTGCTGGAGGCGCGGTCGAGCTGAGGCTGGCCCTCTGCTCCATCTTCTGGTGCCTCCGTCTCGCCTCCGTCCTCCGCCTCGCCTTCTTCCTCGACGCTGGAGCCAATCACCTCCGCCGAGTCCTCGCCGTAGTCTGGGTTCATCCCAAACCACTCCGGCGGTACCTCCTTGCCGTCTTCAGACCGCTCGGGGACGAAGATGCTGGTGTCGGTGTACTCGGCGATCACCGTAGCACGCTTGACGAGGGCGTCTTCCGCAGCTGCCAGCTCCGGCTGGGCCTCCGACCGAAGCGTGGCCAGCCGGTCTAGATCCAGCCCCGGATACCATGCCTTGACGAACTCCAAGGCCCGGCGCGCTCCAGCTCGGGCCAAAGAGCCCTTCCAGGCCTCAAGACGACCAGCCGCGACCTCTAGCCAGTCGGCCGTCAGGCTGGGGGTGCACGGAGCCTACATGTCCGGCCACAGGGCGGCAATCGCCTGGGCACCAACACGCTGAAGCCGGCGCAGCATCCGGTGAGCCGGCCGAAGGCGTGCCTCGATGCTCAGGATGTGCTCATCAAGAGTTCGGGGGGCGTCGGCGGCAATCTCTGCGCCCTCCGCCCTCCGACCTTCTCGGTCAGCCTCGATGGCTTGGATGGCGGCCTGCGAGTGCCCAGGAAAGAAGTCTGCAAAGACAGGAAGAAACAAAGAAGCAAGTCAAAAACCAGAAGTCGGCACGACTTAAATCGGCAGCTCGAAGAAAGAAAGTAAAGAAACTCACCATCAAGGATGTCTTCAATCTCATGGAAGCCGGAGGCCAGCATCGCCTCCTTGTCAGACCAGGAGGAGCGCTCGCTTGCGAACTCGGCCAGGAGGGCGGTTTTCGTCTCCTCCGCCTCCCTCTGCGTCTTCACAAGCAGCTCCTTCTGCTCTGCCAATTGAGTGGCCAGCAGGTCACGCTCCATGGCGAGCTTGCTGCACTCCTCCTCTTTGGCGCGCAAAGCGGAGTTGGCGTCGCTCAACTGCTGTTGAAGAGCAGCGCTGGCTCCTGAAAAGAAGGAAGAAAGTAGGCGTTAAGTCATCAGGTAAAGAAGGTCGCCGGGGAGATCCGGCCCGACTGCTCAGCATTCGGCCCGAATCTCGGGGACTACAGCCCGCGGGTGCGCCAGCGCGCCCCCGCAAAGAAGGAAAAGGACTTACTCCGGCTCTCCGACAAATCAGCGGTCCGCTTGCCCAGCTCTTCAACGTTACGGTTGAAGGCAGTAACGCGGAGGTTGTGGTAATCCTGCGTCAAATGTTTCAGACAAAACATTAATGCCCAGAGTTCATCAATTGGAGTTCCGGGCCGCCTGCTCAGCAGCCAGCCCGAAACTCGGGGACTACACCCAGTGGGTGCGCTGGCGCGCCCCCACAGAGAGGAACAAGAAAACAAAGACCAAAGGAAAAAACATACCCGGATGGCTGCCCGCGACGCCAGGAACGCCTTGGTGCAATTCTGGAGAGCGTCACCCTCAGCGCGAAGCTTCGCCTGGACGTCCAGGAGTGCCTGGTTCAGCGGCCCTGTGCCGCCTCCTCGCACCCACCCGATGGGCGCGGCGCTTGTCGCTTCGGCGTCTGGGATTGCCGAGCTGGCGGTGCCGGCTTCCAGGGGGCGGGGTGCCGAAGTCGCCTTCTCCAGACGGCGGCGCGTTAGCGAGCCGACTTGGAGGAGCAGCCTTGCCACGGCCTCGTCTTCGGTCGGCGGCACCGGATGGTACGCTGGCTGCTCCCCTTGCGCACTCATAGACGGCGGCGGAGGCAGCGGCGAAAAAATCACGTCCGGCGTAGAGGGGTCGCCGCCTTCCCTCTCCACGACGGGGTTCTCACCGCCGGCTTCCCCAGTCTGCCCCGTGAACTCCGGAGGCGGCGGCGCAGATTTCGACGGGGTGACGAACACCGCTGATTGGCGGCGTGCGGCTTCCACAGCCTGCCGCTTTGTTGCGGCGGCGGCTTCGGCCTCTGCCAGTTTTTTCTTGGCAGAGGCCTCCGCCCTGTCAGCCTCCGCCTTCTCCAGGCGAACGGCCTCTTCTTCGTTGCGCTTCTCCTGCGCATTCCGCTCCGTCGCCTCCCGGAGGTCAGCAGCGGGGTCAATCCGCCGAGTGGTGGCGGACGTCTCCGCTGACCCCATGACGGAGGCGGCGGTGACCCTCTCAAGAGTGAGGGGAGCCCTGAAGCAAGGGGAGCAAGCAAAGACTCAGACAAAGCCACAAACAAAGAATAGAGCATTGAGACAGAATACTCACGCGGAGACCAATGGCGGATTTTTCACTTCCTTACGGAAGCGGATGGCCTTCGCGGCCGCCTCGTCCCGCCGGGTCACCATAGCCGAACCCTTGGGTTTCTTCGACCGACTGCCGAACAAGGTCGGCACGGCCCTGCACTTCTTCCCGCTGCCTGGAGAACCCGGCGCGGCAGAAGAGCCCGCGCCAGGCTGGCTGGCTCCTGGCCGATGGCGGGGGGCGACTTCCCCCTCGGGGTTGTCGTCAGGCCAGTCGGCGAAAGTGGCCGAAGGCCTGAAGTCGCCTGCTGTTCCTCCTCCTCCCTCGGCATCGTCCTCCAGAGCCGCCGCCCCCAGATCGGGGTCGTCGACGTCGCTCTCCGCCCGGTCGGCGAGGAACTCGCGGGCCGGCCCCGAGGTGCCGGCTGGCGGGTGGAGGAGGGGATTCTGACCAAAGCCAACTGGTCAAAACAAACTCGGCGAGAGAGAAGACAATCCAAAGAAAGAAAGGACATGCAACTCACCACGGGCGGAGGGTTTGCGCGGGAGTACGGCTCCTTGCCAAACTGCCAATCCTCCAGGAGCTTGCTATCCGAGAGGTAGTTCACCATGAAGGCCCCCTCTTCGTGAGGCATGTCCTTGGTGCACATCCGACTCGGGTCGCGGTGCCCGCACATTTAGCATATCATGTGGGGGCGGCCTTGGAGCGGGAGAACTCGGCGCGCCACGAAGGCGGCCAGTAGGTCTGGACCAGTCAAACCCTCCGACTGCGTCAGCACTCAGAGTCGCGCGATGGCGCCGGCTCCCGCAGGCGTCAGCGACTTGGCCCGGTACGACCAGTTGGGCAGTCGCCCAGCCGGCGGGCCAGCTTCGAAAGCCGGCAGGTTGACCCAGTCCCCCCTCGCGGAGACACTCCTGACGTAAAAGTAGGATCTCTGCCACATCTTCACCGACTTTATCAGCAAGATGGAGGGGAAGGGGTTGTCGGCCCCCGACCTTCGCACGTCGATGAAAGCGCCGCACTGAGCCGGCACGCCCGCAACCTGGGTGCCGATCTTGGAGAAGAAGAACTCCCCCCAGAGCTCTAGGGTGGGGAGGACTCCGAGGAAGCCTTCGCACAAGGCCACGAAGGCGGACAGCAGCACCACTGTGTTGGGGGTGAGGTGGTGAGGCTGGAGGCCGTAGAACTCCAGGAAAGATCGGAAGAAACTGCTCGCCGGCAGCCCCAACCCGCGCAAGCAGTGCGAGCGGAAGATGACCCGCTCGCCCTCCTGTGGCGCGGGGGAAATCTCCCCCTTCGACGCAAGGCGCACCCGCACGTGATCCTCGCCGGGAAGCCGACGAGTCCGGCGAAGGAACTCGATGTGGTTGTCGTGAACTTCGGAACCATCCAAAGTGCCGGAGCGCACCAGGGGAGGCGCGGCGGAGGAGGAAGAACTCATCGCGAGCTGATCGCCGTGGCGTTCGCCGGAGATTGGGCGCGCGGCGAAGCGAAGAAGAAGAATAAGAAGAAGGAGGAGAGCGAGGAGCAGTGAGAAGGAAGAAAGCGAGGAGTGGTGGGAAGGAGGGGCGCGTGTGCCCCCCTCTTCCCCCTACTTATAGCCCCGTGGGCTGCGAAGCCAAGGGGGCGGACGTGGGGATTTACTGCGCCCACGGCCCCATGACCCCCATGTTCCACGATAAAGTTACTGCGCGCAGTAACTCCACGGGAACCCCAACCGTCCGCCGGGGCCGCAGCGGATCCGCTCGGGCACCGAGGCGCGGTAGTGGCGGGCCCCGCCTATGGGCCTGTCCCGTCGCTCGCATAGGCTGGCAGGACGGCCCAGCCACGTGTCATCGCATGACAGGCCTAGAACGGGCGGCGGCCTGGAGGCTTAGCCAGCACGCTACTTGGATCCCGCCGCGACGTTCGAAATATTGTGCGAGTCGGAATTGAGTGAGTCCGAATTGAGCAAGTCCGACTCCTTCTAGTCGGCCCGGCAGGAGTCAATCAAAGACCATGTGTTGAGCACCCGGAAAGAGAAACTGCTGAGGCTTCTCGGCCGACCGTCCGCGGCGCCTCACCAGCTTTGGGGACTACTGTCGGAGTAATGGGCCACGGGTAGGCCAACCCGAGCCCCAGAACCTTTCAAGACATCGGGGCAGGCTGCACCCCTCAAGACCCCAGGACGGAGAGCTGCCTTCAAGAAGTCCACGGCAAGACGGCCGACTGACCACTCGCGGCCGAGTCCCAGGGACGACCGCAGGGTAAGCTGACTCCTGACTGGCGACTTCCGGAGAAGCCGAATTTGGGGAGTCGGCCTGCGATTCCAACAAACCCCGTGACCTCATCAAGGGGGACGGGGCAGGGGAGTGGCTACAGTGAAGCCCAGTCCCGCCCCTTACCAAGGGAGGGCATGGCCATAGCACGCCGTACCCCGGAAGATCTCTGTGCGGCGTGGCACTGTTGCCGTGCCGGCCCTGACATCAGCACCGCGGGACCAAATCCTGCACCCACGACGGCTTGTCTGTACGGCTCAGAGGCAGCGGGACCCACCAGTCGGTGAGACCCCAAGAGACGGCAAGAGGACCACCAGTCGGACCCGCGGAACTCGGCTTGGGGGAGTCGTCCAAGCCCTCCCCCGGGGCCCACGCACCATTAATCAAGATGTGATGGAGAGTGGCAATAGTGATCGCCCGCCAGGCGGCGGGGCTGTTGCCACGACCCCATGATCAAGCCCGCGTCATCAGAAGCACGGCTATAGTAATTAGCAGCCGGCAAGACCCGCCCGCAGCGGACGCGGCTTGTCGGCTCCGTACCAGGCCAGTCAGCGGGGCCCGTCAGTCGGCGGGCCCCAGCAGTCGGCAGAGAAGACGGAGTCCAGAGGCGCTGACGGCTGGGCCCACGTCCAGCCAGATTACCATTGTACCCCTGGGGGGTAGGCCTATATAAACCACCCAGGGCACCCATGCAAAGGGTTGGGACTCATTAGCTCTAGACCAGATCATATAGAACGGAGAGAGCTAGCCTTGCCCTCTCCTACCTCCAAGAAACAGCTCAAGGAGCAACCATGTAAACACTTTGCCATAGTGATCATGCGGAGGCCCCGCAGAGCAGCAGTAGGGGTGTTATCTCCTCGGAGAGCCCTGAAGCTGGGTAAGATTCGCCAGCGTGCATGTCTTCGCCTCATCCCGTTTCCAGGCATCGACGACGTTCTTCTCGCCCCCACCATGATAAGCCATCCTTTGGCATATGTCGCACCAAACCCCCGACAATATGTTTGATGCTATGGTTAGGTTTACCTTAATACTTCTGTTGTAGTTGCAGATGCTTGCAATAGGGGTTAATCATAAGTGGTATGCTTGTCCAAGGAAGGACAATACCCAAGCACCGGTCCACCCACATATCAAATTATCAAAGTACTGAACGCGAATCATATGAACGTGATGAAAACTAGCTTGACGATAATTCCCATGTGTCCTCGGGAGCTCTTTCCTTTATATAAGAGTTTGTCCGGGCTTGTCCTTTGCTACAAAAAGGATTGGGCCATCTTGCTGCACCTTATTTACTTTTATTACTTGTTACCCTTTACAAATTACCTTATCACAAAACTATCTGTTACCGATAATTTCAGTGCTTGCAGAGAATACCTTACTGAAAACTACTTATCATTTCCTTCTGCTCCTTGTTGGGTTCGACACTCTTACTTATCTAAAAGGCTACGATAGATCCCCTACACTTGTGGGTCATCAAGACTCTTTTCTGGCGCCGTTGCCAGGGAGTGAAGCACCTTTGGTAGGTGGAATTTGGTAAAGAAAAATTTATATAGTGTGTTGAAATTTACTGTCACTTGTTACTATGGAACGTAATCCTTTGAGGGGCTTGTTCGGGGTATCTTCACCCCGAATAGTAGAGCAAAGAGTTGCTCCTCAACCTACTGAACCTACTGAAAATGTTTATTCTGAAATTCCTTCAGGTATGATAGAGAAACTGATAGCTAATCCTTTCACAGGTGATGGAACATTACATCCCAATTTGCACTTAATCTATGTGGCTGAAGTTTGTGGGTTATTTAAGCTTACAGGTATGCCCGAGGATGCTATCAAGAAGAAGGTATTCCCTTTATCTTTGAAGGGAGAGGCATTGACATGGTTTAGACTATGTGATGATATGGGATCATGGAACTACCAACGATTGAAATTGGAATTTCATCAGAAGTTTTATCCTATGCATCTTGTTCATTGTGATCATAATTATATATATAATTTTTGGCCTCGCGAAGGAGAAAGCATCACTCAAGCTTGGGGGAGGCTTAAGTCAATGTTATATTCATGCCCCAATCATGAGCTCTCAAAATAAATGATTATTCAAAAAATTTATGCTCGGCTTTCTCTCAGTAATCGCTCCGTGCTCGATACTTCTTATACTGGTTCTTTTATGATGAAGACTATTGAATTCAAATGGGATTTATTGGAAAGAATTAAATGCAACTCTGGAGATTGGGACCTCGACGAAGGTAAGGAGTCAGGTATAACACCTAACTTTGATTGTGTTAAATCTTTTATGGATGCCAATGCTTTTCGTGAATTTAGCACTAAATATGGACTTGACTCTGAGATAGTAGCTTCTTTATGTGAATCCTTTGCTACTCATGTTGATATCCCTAAGGAGAAGTGGTTTAAATATAATCCTCCCATTGAAGGAAAAGTAGTTGCACCTATTAAAGTTGAAGAAAAGACTATCACTTATAATGACCCTGTTGTTCCTACTTCTTATATTGAGAAACCACCTTTCCCCGTTAGAATAAAGGATCATGCTAAAGCTTCAACTGTGGTCAACAAAAGTAATATTAAGACACCCAAACCCCCTGAGAAAATTAAAGTTGAACCTAGTGTTGCTATGGTTAAAGATCTCTTGGCTGATAATATTGATGGGCATGTTGTTTACTTCTGTGATGAAGCTGCTAGAATTACTAGAACCGAAACTAAAAATAAACATAGACCTGTTGTAGGCATGCCAGTTATTTCTATTAAGATAGGAGATCATTGTTATCATGGCTTATGTGATATGGGTGCTAGTGCAAGTGCAATACCCCATTCCTTATACAAAGAATTTATGCATGATATTGCACCTGCTGAGATAGAGGAGATTGATGATACAATTAAGCTTGCCAATAGAGATACTATTTCACCGGTTGGGATTGTTAGAGATGTTGTAGTCTTGTGTGGGAAAGTTAAATACCCTCCTGATTTTCATGTTCTTGGTTCCCCACAAGATAACTTTTGTCCCATTATATTTGGTAGACCCTTCTTGAATACTGTTAATGGTAAGATAGATTGTAATAAAGATATTGTTTCTGTTGGTTTAGGGGATATGTATCATGAATTTAATTTTGCTAAATTTCGTAGACAACCCCATGATAAAGAATTGCCTAGTAAAGATGAAATTATTGGTCTTGCTTCTATTGCCGTGCCTCCTAGTGATCCTTTAGAACAATATTTGCTAGACCATGAAAATGATATGTTTATGAATGAAAGAAGGGAAATAGATGAAGTATTCTTTAAACAGGGACCTATTTTGAAGCACAACTTTCCTGTTAAAATTCTAAGGGATCCTCCTCCACCTAAGGGTGATCCCATGTTTGAGCTTAAACCTTTACCTGATACTCTTAAATATGCTTATCTTGATGAGAAAGAGATATATCCTGTTATTATTAGTGCTAACCTTTCAGAGCATGAAGAAAAGAAATTATTGAAAACTCCGAAGAAGCACCGTGCTGCTATTGGATATACTATTGATGATCTTAAGGGCATTAGTCCCACTCTATGCCAGCACAAAATAAAACTGGAGAAAGATGCTAAACCGGTTGTTGATCACCAACGACGGTTAAATTCTAAGATGAAAGAAGTGGTAAGAAAAGAAATACTAAAGCTTCTGGAGGCAGGTATAATTTATCCCGTTGCTGATAGTCAGTGGGTAAGTCATGTTCATTGTGTCCCTAAGAAGGGAGGTATTACTGTAGTTCCCAATGATAAAGATGAATTGATTCCACAAAGAATTGTTATAGGTTACAGAATGGTAATTGATTTCTGCAAATTAAATAAAGCTACTAAAAAGGATCACTACCCTTTACCTTTTATTGATCAAATGCTAGAAAGATTATCCAAGCATACACATTTTTTCTTCCGAGATGGTTATTCTGGTTTCTCTCAAATACCAGTGTCAAAAGAGGATCAAGAAAATACAACTTTTACTTGCCCTTTCGGTACCTTTGCTTATAGATGTATGCCTTTTGGTTTATGTAATGCACCTGCTAACTTTCAAAGATGTATGACTGCTATATTCTCTAACTTTTGTGAAGAGATTGTTGAGGTATTCATGGATGATTTTTCTGTTTATGAAACTTCTTTTGATGATTTCTTGAGAAACCTTGATCGAGTTTTGCAGAGATGCGAAGAAACAAATCTTATATTGAATTGGGAGAAGTGCCACTTTATGTTTAATGAAGGTATTGTCTTGGGGCATAAAATTTATGAAAGAGGTATTGAAGTTGATAAAGCTAAAGTTGATGCTATTGAAAAGATGTCGTGTCCTAAGGACATCAAAGGTATAAGAAGTTTCCTTGGTCATGCCGTTTTTTATAGGAGGTTCATTAAGGACTTCTCTAAAATTTCTCAGCCTCTGACTAATCTCTTACAAAAAGATGTTCCTTTTGTTTTTGATGATGACTATGTAGAAGCATTTGAAATACTTAAGAAAGCTTTGATTTCTGCACCTATTGTTCAGCCTCCTGATTGGAATTTAACATTTGAAATTATGTGTGATGCTAGTGATTATGTTGTAGGGCTGTTCTAGGATAAAGAGTTGATAAGAAATTAAATGTTATTCAATATGCTAGTAAAACTCTAGACAATTCTCAAAGAAATTATGCTACTACTAAAAAAGAGTTTTTAGCAGTTGTGTTTGCTTGTGTTAAGTCCAGACCTTATATTGTTGATTCTAAAGTAACCGTTCACACTGATCACGCTGCTATTAAATATCTCATGGAAAAGAAAGATGCTAAACCTAGACTTATTAGATGGGTTCTCTTGCTACAAGAATTTGATTTGCATATTATTGATAGAAAGGGAGCTGAGAACCCCGTTGCAGACAACCTGTCTAGGTTAGAGAATGTTCTTGATGACCCACTACCTATTGATGATAGCTTTCTTGATGAACAATTAGCTGTCATAAATGCTTCTCTTACTGCTCCATGGTATGCTGATTATGCTAATTATATTGTTGCTAAGTTTATACCACCTAGTTTCACATACCAGCAAAACAAAAAATTATTCTATGATTTAAGACATTACTTCTAGGATGACCCGCATCATTATAAATAAGGAGTAGATGGTGTTATTAGACGTTGTGTACCTGAGCATGAACAGGAACAGATCCTATGCAAGTGTCACTCCGAGGCTTATGGAGGACACTGTGGGAGTCCTAGATTAGGGGGTCTCCGGACAGCCGGACTATCTCCATTGGCCGGACTGTTAGACTATGAAGATACAAGATTGAAGACTTCGTCTCGTGTCCAGATGGGACTCTACTTGGCGTGGAAGGCAAGCTAGGCAATACGTATATGGATATCTCCTCCTTTGTAACCGACCTTTGTGTAACCCTAACCCTCTCCGGTGTCTATACAAACCGAAGGGTTTTTAGTCCATAGGACAACCATCACAACATACAATCACACCATAGGCTAGCTTCTAGAGTTTAGCCTCTCTGATCTCGTGGTAGATCTACTCTTGTAACACCCATATCTTCAATATTAATCAAGCAGGACGTAGGGTTTTACCTCCATCAAGAGGGCCCGAACCTGGTTAAAACTTCGTGTCCCTTGCCTCCTGTTACCATCTGGCCTAGACGCACAGTTCGGGACCCCCTACCCGAGATCCGCCGGTTTTGACACCGACATTGGTGCTTTCATTGAGAGTTCCTCTGTGTCGTCGCCGTTAGGCTTGATGGCTCCTACTATCATCGATAGCGATGTGGTCAAGGGTGAGACTTTTCTCCCCGGACAGATCTTCGTATTCGGCGGCTTTGCACTGCGGGCTAATTCGCTTGGCCATCTGGAGCAGATTGAAAGCTATGCCCCTGGCCATTAGGTCAGATTTGGAAGTTTGAATTCCACAGCCAACATCCGTGGGGACTTGATCTTCGACGGATTCGAGCCACAGCCGGGCGCGCCGCAATGTCGCGATGGGTATGACCTAGCTCTGCCACCGGACGGTACCCCAGAGGCCGCGCCCACATCAGCTCCGACCCTTAGCTCGGAGCCAGCTGTGCCAATCAAGGACGGGCGGCTAGGCACCGCCTCAGGGGCTGCAGTCTCGACGGCGATCGAGCCAAACACCAGCATAATCCTCCGCACAGCCCGTGACTCCAAGGTGCCGGATTCTCTTCCGGACCCTGAACCATCCGCGCCCCTGCCAATCGAATCCAAGTGGGCGCAGATCATGGAATTCACCGCCGCAGATATCTTTCAGCACTCGCCCTTCGGCGACATTCTGAATTCACTAAGGTCTCTCTCTTTGTCAGGAGAGCCCTGGCCGGATTATGGCCAATAGAATTGGGATACAGACGACGAAGAAATTTGACGCCCACCCACCACCCACTTTGTAGCCACTGTCGATGATTTAACCGACATGCTCGACTTCGACTCTATAGACATCGACGGTATGGACAACGATGCGGGAGGCGAAGATGAACCACCGCCCACAGGGCGCTGGACGTGCACTTCATCATATGCCGTATACATGGTGGACACACCAAAAGAAGACGACGACGAGGAACAGAAGGACGCACCGAAGGCTTGTTCCCTCGAGAATCAGTCAAAGCGGCGGCGCAAGTGCCGCCCCAAATCCCGCCTCGCCAGAAATAACGATCACACAGACCCAGCGTTGGAGCAGGGCGAACCACTGCTGGACCATGGCAATACGGAAAATCAAACCGAACAAACCAATTCTGTCAAAGATAATAGTCCGGACGACACAACGCCGGACAGGCACCCGGAACAGCAGAATGCCCGTCAAAGGCTTGTTGCCACCGCGAGGAGCCTAAAAAAGCAGAAGCAAAGGCTCAAGGCTGCGTAGGACACACTCCAAATTAGATGGAGTAAAGTACTCAACACAGCAGCGAAGTACGGTGACAATCGCCCCACCAAGAGCTACCCAAAGCGGAAGTTGCTACCTGAATTTGATGAGGAGGCCTCAGACCCCTCACAACCAAAAATCAAAACAGCCACCTGGCCGGATAGACGACCTCACGACCAACATAGAGCGGCAAACAATGCCACTCACAAGACAATACACGATTCACGCGGGGGCTTGCACCAAAAGGACAGCGCAACCGGATCCATCTATGGACCACGCAAGCACGCCCCAGCATACGATATAACATCCGAACAACGCGGTACACCCAGATATAGGGGTGCCGCGCACCCCCTATGTTTCACCGATGAGGTGCTGTATCATGAATTTCCAGAGGGATTCAAACCTGTCAACATAGAGGCATACGACGGAACAACAGACCCTGGGGTCTAGATCGAGGACTATATCCTCCACATCCATATGGCTCGAGGAGATGATCTCCACGCCATCAAGTACTTACCACTCAAACTCAAAGGGCCATCCCATCACTGGCTCAAAGGCCTCCCCGAAAACTCCATTGGAAGCTGGGCAGAGCTCGAAGACGCTTTTTGGGCAAACTTTCAAGGACTTATGTCCGACCTCCGGACGCGGATGATTTGAGTCATTTAACTCAACAGCCCGGAGAGTCAGCCCGAAAGCTTTGGAATAGGTTTCTTACTAAAAAGAACCAAATTGTCGACTGTCCGGACGCCGAAGCCTTGGCAGCTTTTAAGCACAGGGTCCGTGACGAATGGCTTGCCCGACACCTCGGCGAAGAAAAGCCGAGAACGATGGCAGCATTAACAAGCCTCATGACCCACTTTTGCGCAGGTGAGGACAGCTGGCTAGCCAGATGCAGCACCAGCGACCCCAGTACATCCGAAGTTAGAGATGGAAACGGGAAATCACAGCGCAACAGCAATAACAAACACCAGAACAAAGGAGATAGCACGAAGAACACAGCAGTAAATGCCGGATTCAAAAGCTCTCGGCCAGGTCAGAAGCCGCCCTCCAAAGACGCCAGAGACAAACTGTCCAGCCTGAATAAAATTCTGGACCAAATATGTCAGGTCCATAGCACCCCTGGCAAACCAGCCAATCATACCCACAGAGAATGTTGGGTCTTCAAGCAGTCTGGCAAGCTCAACGCCGTACACAAGGGGGAGGATACACCAAGCGAAGATGAGGGTGAGCCTCTCAAGGGAGACGCTGGGGAACAAAAGAAATTTCCACGAGAAGTCAAAACAGTAAACGTGTTGCACGTGATCAATGGAAGAAACAAAACGGCACTCCCAGAAAAATACGCTCGACGACCTGTCATCGCGGATTCCTGCCACTGGTCGTCTCAACCGATCACTTTCGACCATCGTGATTACTTAGCAAGTATCCGGCGTGCAGGATGGGCTGCCCTGGTATTAGACCCAACAATTGTCGGATACCGCTTCGCACGAGTCCTGATGGACGGTGGCAGCAGTCTAAATCTGATATACCAGGATACAATCCGCGAAATGGGGATAGACCCAACAAAAATTCGCCATAGCAATATTACCTTTAAAGGAGTAACGCCAGGCCCAGGGGCTCGTTGCACGGGCTCCCTGCTACTAAAAGTTATATTCGGCTTCCCCGATAACTTCTGTAGCAAACATCTAACCTTCCACATCGCTCCGTTCCAAAGTGGCTATCAAGCACTACTCGGACGCGAAGCTTTCGCTTGCTTTAATGCAATACCACACTACGCTTCCCTCACACTCAAGATGCCCGGTCCATGTGGCATCATTATAGTGAACGGAAATATTAAGCGATTTCTGCGCGCCGAAGAGCGTGCGGCTGCCTTGACAGCCGCACACTAAAAACGGCCTCACCAACTAAAACATTTAGCAGGTCGTCACGACCTCGGACACAGTTAGACGAGTCCGGTGCAGCTATATGCAATTTATACCAGATCAATGATCACACCCCTATTACAAATACAAGGGGCTCAGCGTGCGCAGACAAGTGGCAATTCTTACTCACCTTGAATTATACATGGTTTATTTAAAAACTATCTTTTTGCACGACAGCTTTTTTACCTGAGCTCCTCTCTTTTACAGATAATCATCGTGCTACACCCGTCCAGGATACGACACAACAGAGACACAGGCGCAGACGTGCAGCAGGGACCCGCTCCAAGGATTCTTTTTAGATTAAGACCCTGCGTAAACCTTTTTACTGTCTCTTGTTGATACATATCCACCGAATTCTCAGCACAATTGAGAAGGATGCTGATGTCTTGGCATGTGGCCACGTCAGAATAATGCACGTACTTGGACACAAGGGGCTTCTTACAAGCGGCACTATTTCGGCCCGGTTTACACCATAAAGACTGAATACCTTAGGGAGTGTTCGGCGTCGCGAGTTCGGCCTTATATGCATCAGCTCCGAATCATTGTCTTTGGTCAAATGTTGGGTTTGCCTGGCTCTTGTGTTTTGGTGCCTTATGTTCCTCTTTACCAGCTAAGGTAGCACCAGGAGAACTACTGCGATTGTGCCCTGGTTCATCCGGACGAGGGCCTCAGTAGAGAAAGCCGAAAACTGACTGTCATGATATAGCGTGAGACTGGTCAACCACTCGATGACCTATCGGAATGTTAGAATTCCTCCGCCTCGATGAAGGGCCGTTTTTCCGGCCAGGCATATACGCACCCCGCGATCAGGAGAGTGCGGAGCCACTAGGGGCTATCTAGTAGCCCCACTGTCAAACTCCTATGGCTAAGTGAAAGTGTTAAAGCATTATAGTCCGGTTGCCTCGCTCGCTGTGCTATCACCTCCTTATCAGGACCAAGACGTTGGGTTAAGTGTGAACACACGTTTTTTGCTAGCACCTCCGCATTATATGCGTGAGGGTTGAAGCCGACGGCTGCAATCTTTCAGGTTATACACACATATACATAAACGACCGCACAGGAGGCATCATACTACTTTCAGGAAAAAGTATAAACATAGCCTTATAAAATTCATAAAAGCATTATGTTTACAATGAGAATACATATCACTCAAACATAATATTTTTCGAGCACTGGGCCTCTATCAAACGAGCACCCTCGAGAACTTCCTCGAAATAGTGTTCGGCAGCCACACGGCCTATGGCCGAACCCTGCGCCGCAACAGTGGTAGCGTCCATCTCCGCCCAGTATGCTTTAACATGGGCAAGGGCCATCCACGAGCCTTCTATGCACACCGACCTCTTCATCGCATTAATGCGCGGCACCGCATCAAGGAATTGCTGCACTAAGCTGAAATAGCTGTTCGGCTTAGGCCCTTCCGGCCATAGCAGATCCACAACAGACCTCATGGCGAGTCCGGACAACCTATTCAGTTCGGCCCATTCGGCTAGCTGGTCATTCAATGCAAGCGGACGCTCTGGAACGTGGAATTGTGTCCAGAACAGCTTGTCCACTTCATGATCTGTCTGACCTTGGAAGTACTTGGCCGCATCGGCAACGCTCGCCGCCAAATCCATATACGCATCTACCGAGCTCCACAGCCAATCTAGAGGGGCATACCGTGGATCTCCGAACTTTCTCCGTAACATGAAGGGTTTCCCAGCCGCAATATTCCCGGCTTCCCGCAGCTCCTCCTTCTTCGCTCTCATAGCAGAACAGGTGTCTTTGTCTGCCGCCGCGGCCTTCTCAAGGTCCGTTGCCTTCGCTTAATTTTCTTTCTCAAGGACCCGGCAACGGTCGGCAGTGACTTTTAACTCTACGGCCATCTTGGCCATCTTCTCCTGGCTCTCGCAATGTGCGGCCTTCTCGGCTTTCAGCTCTTCGGCTGCCTTCAAAGCAGCCACATTACTAATCCTCGCTTGTTCCTTGGCTCGGGCAAGTTCCGCCCGTAAGGCTTCCACGGTGGCAGCTCCATCTGCAGTCACAACATATTAAAGATACTGGCATTATGCTGCTCTCACTATGTGGCGTTCACCAGATAATAACACTTACCCTGTGCCTCGTCAAGCCTCTTGTTAACAAGCTCGATGTCGGCGTCTGCCGCATCCAGTTGCCGTTTTAATTGGGCAAACTCCCTAGTCCGGCTAGCCACCGGATCTCCCACCACCTGCACATGAAGGCAGTTTGGTTATTACCTGGGAATACGATCCTCTGTTCACCGCCGTTCTCAACGACAACCAGAGTCTCAGGGGCTACTATAACATGTGGAGTACTATCACATATTATCTCACATACCTCAAAGCCTGTCAATAGACTCATAAAGGCTTCATGTAATCCGCTTTCAGCGGACGAGATTCTCTCCATGACCGTACCCATCAGCGTACGGTGCTCTTCTGAGATGGCTGCTCGCCCCACCAACTCCCTCAGAACGTCCGACCGCACACCAGGCAGTGCCGGACTCTTTCGTATGCTCTCTTCGGGAGCCGGACACTGGGGACTTCTGGGGTCTACGGGACTATCTTCTGGCCTCACCGGATCCGGAGAGGCCCTCCGCGATGACACTTCGGGGTCGCCTGCTTCTGGAGCGGAGGAGTCCGGGGGAGGCGTTTCGCTCTCCATCATCTCCGGAAGAAGATCCCCCGAAGACAAACTCATTTGAGAGGGGCTGAGGCCCGAACTGCAAGATATATGCGGTGGTTGTTTTCTCAGAGGAAAAAGATAGCATACTCTTACTATTAAAATATTTTGGGATCACTTATGACTCGTTGGAGGGCTGACCCCCTCGCAGACTTTGTGCGGCAAAAGCATCCCCCGAGGCAGGACCCTCCGTGGGAGACTTCTTCTCCCGTTTGGAGGCCTCGGCTTCCGGATCCTCGGAAGCAGTACTTTTCCTCCCCCGGTTGTCCTCCTTCGTGGAAATGCTCGTTCCCTCGGTCGGAGCGGGTAGCGATGGGGGCCCGCGTTCGCCCGTATTATCCCCCTCGGTATCTTCCTTCAAGGGCTCCGGGCAAGGTGCGACCTCGAGCCTCTTCTCCAATACTGGATTTTCCAAACCCTCAGGGAGGGGGGCCGAACACCGAATCATCTTCGCCTTTGTTAGCCAGTCCTGGTCAAAAAGCGAACTCTCAGAAATAACTTCGAATAAAAGACAATGTGTTCGGCTAGAGGATTTCCTACTTGTTCGGCAGCGCGGTTACTGCTCAGGCCCACGTCCTCGGTGATATCCGGACATTCCACTTGAGGTCCGAAGAATGACTTGTACATCTCCTCGTGCGTCAGGCCGAGGAAACCTTGAATGGCACGTGGTCCCTCTGGGTTGAACTCCCACAAGCGCAGGGGTCGGCGTTTGCAAGGCTGGACTTGGCGAACCAGCATAACTTGTATTACCGCAACCAAATTGAAATCTCCCTCAAAGAGATCTCGGATGCGGCTTTGCAGTATAGGCACGTCCTTGGCTGGACCCCAGATCAGACCCCTGCTAATCCATGACATCAGTTGTGGTGGGGGGGCCGAGCGGAAAGTGGGGGCAGCCGCCCACTTGGCACTTCTGGGAGCCATGACATAAGACCACTCCCGTTGCCATAATTCGGGCACCTCTGGAAAGGAACCTCTCGGCCATGGAGCTCCTGCCATCTTGCCTATTGATGCACCTCCGCACGCTGCTTGTTGCCCCTCGATCATCTTCGGTTTTACTTCAAAGGTCTTCAGCCACAGGCCAAAGTGAGGGGTAACGCGGAGGAAGGCCTCACACATGACAATAAATGTCATGATGTGGAGAAAGGAGTCCGGGGCTAGATCATGGAAATCTAGCCCGTAATAGAACATCAAGCCCCTGACGAAAGGATCCAGAGTGAGGCCTAGACCTCGGAGGAAGTGGGAGACGAACACAACATTCTCGTTGGGTTCGGGAGTAGGACGACCTGCCCTTGGGCAGGCAGCGGATGCGAAACCTCGGCGGTCAGGTATCTGGCCTCCCTCAACTTCTTAATGTCCTCTTCCGTAATGGAGGAGGGCGTCCATCAGCCTTGAAGGCTGGATCCGGACATGATTGAAGATCCGGAGCACCTGACCTGGGCTTTGGGTGTTAGAACTCGAGGTGGGGGAAGGGTTTGATTGAGCATGAGAGGGAAAATGCGAAAACCTTGTCCCCTTATAAAGAGGGTGAATATCAAGCGTCCTCTCTGTAGCCGTTTAGGACTTACCTATAATCTAGGAGTCCTAGACATGGTTGGGTTACCCACGAACCGCATTAATGAGAATCTCGTAATTAGGGGAACACGATCTCCGCTTCGGCAAGACGTGTCAAGAAACCGCCTCGCGTTATGTGTGGAGCTGGTTAAGAGAAACAGTTCGAATAATCACCGGGCCATGACATGATGTCATGTTGTCAAAACAATCCAGCAAATTAGATATGCGGAAAAATTATTCTCTCTACGGCGGAATGTGGAACTTATTTTGCAGTGTCGGACACTATCCTCGTATTCAACTTCTTCTGTAATGTATTCGGAGAAGGAACCCGCCTTGCAATGCCGAAGACAACTACGCACCGGACTCGTCATCATTGAAGCCTGGTTCAGGGGTTACTGTGGGGGTCCTGGATTAGGGGGTCTCCGGACAGCCGGACTATCTCCATTGGCCGGACTGTTAGACCATGAAGATACAAGATTGAAGACTTCGTCTCGTGTCCGGATGGGACTCTACTTGGCGTGGAAGGCAAGCTAGGCAATACGTATATGGATATCTCCTCCTTTGTAACCGACTTTGTGTAACCCTAACCCTCTCCGGTGTCTATATAAACCGAAGGGTTTTTAGTCCATAGGACAACGATCACAACATACAATCACACCATAGGCTAGCTTCTAGGGTTTAGCCTCTCTGATCTCGTGGTAGATCTACTCTTGTAACACCCATATCTTCAATATTAATCAAGCAGGACGTAGGGTTTTACCTCCATCAAGACGGCCCGAACCTGGGTAAAACTTCGTGTCCCTTGCCTCCTGTTACCATCCGGCCTAGACGCACAGTTCGGGACCCCCTACCCGAGATCCGCTGGTTTTGACACCGACAGACACCATGCTGCAGATAGAACTGCTCATAAGGTATTGCAATCCGGTTTTTATTGGCCTACTCTCTTCAAGGATGCTCGTAAGTTGGTTTTGTCTTGTGATGAATGTCAAAGAATTGGTAACATTAGTAGGCATCAAGAAAGGCCTATGAATTATTCACTTGTTATTGAACCATTTGATGTTTGGGGCTTTGATTATATGGGACCGTTTCCTTCCTCTAATGGGTATACACATATTTTAGTTGATGTTGATTACATTACTAAGTGGGTAGAAGCTACTCCAACTAGTAGTGCTAATCATAACACCTCTATTAAGATGCTTAAAGTAGTTATTTTTCCGACGTTTGGAGTCCCTAGATATCTTATGACTGATGGTGGTTCACATTTTATTCATGGTGCTTTTCGTAAAATGCTTGCTAAGTATGATGTTAATCATAGAATTGCATCTCCTTATCACCCACAATCTAGTGGTCAAGTAGAATTGAGTAATAGAGAGCTTAAATTAGTTTTGTAAAAGACTATTAATAGATCTAGGAAGAATTGGTCCAAGAAACTTGATGGTGCATTATGGGCTTATAGAACTGCATATAAAAATCCTATGGGTATGTCTCCGTATAAAATGGTTTATGGTAAAGCATGTCACTTACCTCTCGAACTAGAACATACGGCATATTGGGCCATTAAAGAGCTCAATTATGGTTTCAAACTTGCCGGTGAGAAGAGGCTTTTTGACATTACCTCACTTGATGAATGGAGAACCCAGGCCTATGAGAATGCCAAATTGTTTAAAGAAAAAGTTAAAAGATGGCATGACAAAAGGATACAAAAACGTGAGTTTAATGTAGGTGAATATGTATTGTTATACAACTCTCGTTTAAGATTTTTTGCAGGCAAACTCCTCTCTAAATGGGAAGGTCCTTACGTCATCGAGGAGGTCTATCGTGTTGGTGCCATAAAAATCAACAACTTCGAAGGCACAAATTCGAGGGTGGTGAACGTTCAAAGGATCAAACATTATATCTCAGGTAATCTATAAATGTTGAAACCAATGTTATTGAAACCGTAACCCCGGAGGAATACATAAGAGACACTTTCCAGAATTTTCAGACTCCGAAAAGGAATAGGTACGTGGTACGGTAAGTAAACAGACTCCAAAACAGTCCTAATGGCAATTTTTCCCTGTTTTGGAATATTTAAGAAAATAGGAAAATAAGAAGTAGTCCGGAAAGGACACGAGGCTTCCACGAGGGTGGAGGGCATGCCCTACTCCCTGGGCGCACCCCCTGTCTTGTGGGCACCTCATGTGCCCTCCGGACTCTGTTTTATTGCACGATACTTCTTTTGGTCGGTAAAAATTCATTATATAATCTCCCGAAGGTTTTGACCACCGTATCACGCAAATATCCTCTGTTTTTGTTTCGAGTTGTTTTCTGTCAGGGTTGTCAAGGCCAGGCATCATGTCTTCTCCTTCCTCTTCCAACAATGAGGGCAACGATGCTTGGCTAATGATGATAGAGCTGAAAAGAGAAGAGCCTGGAGAGATCAACAAGGATGATGGGATCAAGAAGGCTGTGGGGGATCAAGTTCCGACAGTAGTAGAAGAAGACATCCTTCAACCTCATCACAATCTCTTTACCCCAACGGAGATTGAAGCTTTCAAGATGATTGAGTTAGCTCGCATTCAAAACAAGTATCTCACAAGTGAAAATATTTTGTTGAAGGAGCATATCATCGCACTCAAGGGCATTATCCGCAAATTGGAGGATCTCCTACACTCGATGTGCGATTATCCATCATCACTAACACCTTCTTCACTAACAAAGAAGGATACATAAACACATGGGTATGGGCACTCCCCTTGGCAACTGCCAAGCTTGGGGGAGTGCCCTAGTATCGTATCACCATCACTTTTATCTCTACCGTTTTCTTAGTTCGATCCTTTTGGTTATATCTTGATCTAGTAGAATAAAGTTTTAGTATGATCTAGTTTTGAGTTTTGCTTTATGATCCTTCTATGTAATCGAGTCCGTGAGCTTTATAAAATAACGATTAGTGTTGAGTCAAGGGCTTGGTTATCTTGCTATGATCTTGAGGGAATAAAATAAAAGAGAAAGAATAAAAAAGAAATAAAGAGATCATATGGATCTTATGGAGAGTAATGACTTCACATATAAAAAGTATGATGAATAAAAGTTGTTGAGAGTTGACAAACATAGTTTTGGTCATCGTTCCAATTAATAGGAAGTAATAAGGAAACAGAGGTTTTCACATATAAATATACTATCTTGGATATCTTTTATGATTGTGAGCACTCATTAAAATATGACATGCTAAAGAGTTGATGTTGGACAAGGAAGACAACGTAAGGGGTTATGTTTTCTTACATCTGAGATAAATTATATTGTCATGGATCATCCAACATGTTGAGCTTGCCTTTCTCTGTCATGCTTGCCAAATTCTTTGCACCAAGTAGAGATACTACTTGTGCTTCCAAATATCCTTAACCCAGTTTTGCCATGAGAGTCCACCATATCTACCTATGGATTGAGTAAGATCCTTCAAGTAAGTTATCATCGTTGCAAGCAATAAAAATTGCTCTCTAAATATGTATGATTTATTAGTGTGAAGAAAATAAGCTTTATATGATCTTGTGATGCGGAAGAAATAAAAGCGACGGACTGCATAATAAAGGTCCATATCACAAGTGGCAATATAAAGTGACGTTCTTTCGCATTAAGATTTTATGCATCCAACCATAAAAGCACATGACAACCTCTGCTTCTCTCTGTGAAGGGCCTATCTTTTATTCTTGTCTTGTACTTCATGCAAAGAGTCGCGGTGATCTTCACCTTTCTTTTTACATTTTATCCTTTGGCAAGCACAATGTGTTGGAAAGATCCAGATATATATAGTTAATTGGATGTGAGTTTTCATGAACTATTATTGATGACATTACCCTTGAGGTAAAAGGTTGGGAGTGATGACCCACAAGTGTAGGGGATCTATCGTAGCCTTTTCGGTAAGTTAGAGTGTCGAACCCAACAAGGAGCAGAAGGAAATGATAAGCAGTTTTCAGTAAGGTATTCTCTGCAAGCACTGAAATCATCGGTAACAAATAGATTTATGATAAGGTAATTTGTAACGAGTAGCAAGTAGTAAAAGTAAATAAGGTGCAGCAAGATGGCCCAATCCTTTTTGTAGCAAAGGACAAGCCTGGACAAACTCTTATATGAAGGAAAGCGCTCCCGAGGACACATGGGAATTATCGTCAAGCTAGTTTTCATCACGTTCATATGATTCGCGTTCGGTACTTTGATAATTTGATATGTGGGTGGACCGGTACTTGGGTACTGTCCTTCCTTGGACAAGCATCCCACTTATGATTAACCCCCATTGCAAGCATCCGCAACTACAACAGAAGTATTAAGGTAAACCTAACCATAGCATGAAACATATGGATCCAAATCAGCCCCTTACGAAGCAACACCTAAACTAGGGTTTAAGCTTCTGTCACTCTAGCAACCCATCATCTACTTATTACTTCCCAATGCCACCCTCTAGGCCCAAACAATGGTGAAGTGTCATGTAGTAAACATTCACATGACACCACTAGAGGGATGACAACATACATCTCATCAAAATATCGAACGAATACCGAATTCACATGACTACTTATAGCAAGACTTCTCCCATGTCCTCAGGAACAAACGTAACTACTCACAAAGCATATTCATGTTCATAATCATAGGGGTATTAATATGCATAATGGATCTGAACATATGATCTTCCACCAAGCAAACCAACTAGCATCAACTACAAGGAGTAATCAACACTACTAGCAACCCACAGGTACCAATCTGAGGTTTGGATACAAAGATTGGATACAAGAGATGAACTAGGGGTTGAGATGAGATGTTGCTGGTGAATATGTTGATGGAGATTGACCCCCTCCCGATAAGAGGATCGTTGGGGATGATGATGGTGATGATTTCCCCCTCCCGGAGGGAAGTTTCCCCGGCAGAACAGCTCTGTCGGAGCCCTAGATTGGTTCCACCAAGGTTCCGCTTCGTGGCGGCGGATTTTCTTCCCGAAAGCTTGCTTATGATTTTTTTCCTCAACGTAAGAATGCATATAGAGCCAAAGATGGGCATCAGAGGGACACCAGGGGGCCCACGAGGCAGGAGGGCGCGCCCAGGGGGTAGGGCGCGCCCCCACCCTCGTGGATGGTGGGTGGCCCCCCTCTGGTACTTCTTTATCCCAATATTTTTTTTATATTCTGAAAATAATTCCCGTGGAGTTTTAGGACTTTTGGAGATGTGCAGAATAGGTCGCTAATATTTGCTCCTTTTCCAGCCCAGAATTCTAGCTGTCGGCATTCCCCCTCTTCATGTAAACCTTGTAAAATCAGAGAGAATAGGCATAAGTATTGTGACATAATGTGTAATAACAGCCCATAATGCAATAAATATCGATATAAAAGCATGATGCAAAATGGACGTATCAACTCCCCCAAGCTCAGACCTCGCTTGTCTTCAAGTGAAAGCCGAAATCGAAAAAGATGTCCAGATGTTTAGAGATAGAGGTGTCGATAAAATAAAATACAGACATGAGGGCATCATGATCATTCTTAGGACATCAATATATATATATATATATTGTCATATGATCTTCCATGCTAAAGTAACAATTCATTCACATACTCAAGTATGAATCAGAAACTTCATTGAAAACTAACAAGCTATAATCGCAGTCATTGAAGCAATTGCAATTTATCATAACATAGGAAAGAGTCAATATAAGAGCTTCTTAGCAAGTCCACATACTCAACCATCTTTTAGTCTTTCATAATTGCTAACACCCACACAATATTTATGGTTATGAAGTTTTAATCGGACATAGAGAAAGACAGGGGCTTATAGTTTTGCCTCCCAACGTTTTACCTCAAGGGTAATGTCAACAATAATAGTTCATGAAAACCCACATCCAATTAGCCATATATATCAGGATCCTTCCAACACATTGTGCTTGCCAAAGGATAAAATTTAAAAAGGAAAGATGAATATCACCATGACTCTTTGCATGAACTATAAGACAAGAATAAAAGATAGGCCCTTCGCAGAGGGAAGCAGAGGTTGTCATGTGCTTTTATGGTTGGATGCACAAACTCTTAATGCGAAAGAACGTCACTTTATATTGCCACTTGTGATATGGACCTTTATTATGCAGTCTGTCGCTTTTATTTCTTCCACATCACAAGATCGTATAAAGCTTATTTTCTCGACACTAATAATTCATACATATTTAGGGAGCAATTCTATTGCTTACAGCGATGACAACTTACTTGAAAGATCTTACTCAATCCATAGGTAGATATGGTGGACTCTCATGGCAAAACTGGGTTAAGGATATTTGGAAGCACAAGTAGTATCTCTACTTGGTGCAAAGAATTTGGCTAGCATGAGAGGGAAAGGGAAGCTCAACATGTTGGATGATCCATGACAATATAATTTATCTCAGATGTAAGAAAACATAACCCATTACATTGTCTTCCTTGTCCAACGTCAACTCTTTAGCATGTCATATTTTAATGAGTGCTCACAATCATAAAAGATGTCCAAGATAGTATATTTATATGTGAAAACCTCTGTTTCCTTATTACTTCCTATTAATTGGAACGATGACCAAAACTATGTTTGTCAACTCTCAACAACTTTTATTCATCATACTTTTTATATGTGAAGTCATTACTCTCCATAAGATCCATATGATCTCTTTATTTCTTTTGTATTCTTTCTCTTTTATTTTATTCCCTCAGGATCATAGCAAGATAACCAAGCCCTTGACTCAACACTAATCGTTATTTTATAAAGCTCACGGACTCGATTACATAGAAGGATCATAAAGCGAAACTCAAAACTAGATCATACCAAAACTTTATTCTACTAGATCAAGATATAACCAAAAGGATCGAACTAAGAAAACGGTAGAGATAAACGTGATTGTGATACAATACCGGGGCACTCCCCCAAGCTTGGCAGTTGCCAAGGGGAGTGCCCATACCCATGTGTTTATGTATCCTTCTTCGGGGGTGGTGATGTGATACTTTTGGCGATGATGCCCCTCGGGATACGATTCTCTTCTTCGAGCTTATTGACTTGCTGCTTGAGGTCCATTATTTCCTTATGGAGCTTGCCCGTGAGGGCTAAAGCTCGCTTCACCCAAGGATGTTGCATAGCTGCGGGAGAACAAGTAACACTCTTTTTCATATTTTCATAAGAAAGAAATCAAACATTGGAAGGGATGACCGAGTTTGGAATAGCCGAGCTTTGTAGTTCCCCCATAGTGAGTCCCACTCGGAAATGAGAAGTAACTTCTTCATCCTCCTCCATGGCATCTATCCTTTTCAAATCGCCATCCATCTCTTCCTCAGTTGATGGCCCAAAGTGGTTAGCATTGTTGTTTGCTCTTGGCCCTGGTGTCGGATGAGACACCCGACTCTCCCCGACTGACTCTTGAGAAGACATCTTGCTCTAAATCTGCAGCAGAAACAGCTCGAAACAAAGATAGAGGATATTTGCGTGATACGATGGTCAAAACCTTCGGAAGATTATATAATGAATTTTTACTGACCAAAAGAAGTATCGTGCAAGAAAACGGAGTTCGGAGAGCACACAAGGTGCCCACGAGGCAGGGGGCACGCCCAGGGGGTAGGGCGCGCCCTCCACCCTCGTGGACGCTTCGTGTCCTTCCCAGACTACTTCTTATTTTCTTAAATATTCCAAAACAGAGAAAAATTGCCATTGGAACTGCTTTGGAGTCGGTTTACTTACCGTACCACATACCTATTCCTTTTCGGAGTCTAAAAATTCTGTAAAGTGTCTCTTATGTATTCCTCCGGGGTTACGGTTTCAATAACATTGGTTTCAACATTTATAGATTACCTGAGATATAATGTTTGATTCTTTGACCGTTCACCACCTTCGGATTTGTGCCTTCAAAGTTGTTGATTTTTATGGCACCAGAATGATAGACCTCCTCGATGACATAAGGACCTTCCCATTTAGAGAGAAGTTTGCCTGCAAAAATCTTAAAATTGAGTTGTATAGCAATACATAATCACCTACATTAAACTCACGCTTTTGTATCCTTTTGTCATGGCATCTTTTAACTTTTTCTTTAAACAGTTTGGCATTCTCATAGGCCTGGGTTCTCCATTCATCAAGTGAGCTAATGTCAAATAACCTCTTCTCACTGGCAAGTTTGAAGTCATAATTGAGCTCTTTGATGGCCCAATATCCCTTATGTTCTAATTCGAGAGGTAAGTGACATGCTTTTCCATAAACCATTTTATATGGAGACATACCCATAGGATTTTTATATGCAGTTCTATAAGCCCATAATGCATCATCAAGTTTCTTGGACCAATTCTTTCTAGATCTATTAATAGTATTTTGCAAAATTAATTTGAGCTCTCTGTTACTTAATTCTACTTGACCACTAGACTGCGGGTGATATGGAGATGCAATTCTATGATTAACATCATACTTAGCAAGCATTTTACGAAAGGCACCATGAATAAAATGTGAACCACCATCAGTCATTAAATATCTAGGGAATCCAAACCTCGGAAAAATAACTTCTTTAAGCATCTTAATAGAGGTGTTATGATCAACACTACTAGTTGGAATAGCTTCTACCCACTTAGTAACGTAATCAACAGCAACTAAAATATGTGTATACCCATTAGAGGAAGGAAACGGTCCCATATAATCGAAGCCCCAAACATCAAATGGTTCAATAACGAGTGAATAATTCATAGGCATTTCTTGACGTCTACTAATATTACCAATTCTTTGACATTCATCACAAGATAAGACAAACTTACGGGCATCCTTGAAGAAAGTAGGCCAATAAAAACCGGATTTCAATACCTTATGTGCAGTTCTATCTCCAGCATGGTGTCCTCCATAAGCTTCGGAGTGACACTTGTGTAGGATCTGTTCCCATTCATGCTCAGGTATACAACATCTAATAACACCATCTACTCCTTCTTTATAAAGGTGTGGGTCATCCCAGAAGTAATGTCTTAAATCATAGAAAAACTTTTTCTTTTGCTGGTATGTGAAACTAGGTGGTATAAATTTATTAACAATGTAATTAGCATAATCAGCATACCATGGAGTAGTGCGGAAAGCATTTATGACAGCTAATTGTTCATCGGGAAAGCTATCATCAATAGGTAGTGGGTCATCAAGAACATTCTCTAACCTAGACAAGTTGTGTGCAACGGGATTCTCAGCTCCTTTTCTATCAATAATATGCAAATCAAATTCTTGTAGCAGGGGAACCCATCTAATAAGTCTTGGTTTAGCATCTTTGTTTTCCATAAGATCTTTAATAGCAGCATGATCAGTGTGAATAGTTACTTTAGAATCAACAATATAAGTTCTGAACTTATCACAAGCAAATACAACTGCTAAGAATTCCTTTCCAGTAGTAGCATAATTTCTTCGGGCATTGTCTAGAGTTTTACTAGCACATTGAATAACATTTAATTTTTTATCAACTCTTTGTCCTAGAACAGCACCTACAGCATAGTCACTAGCATCACACATGATTTCAAAGGGTAAATTCCAATTAGGTGGCCGAACAATAGGTGCAGAAATCAAGGCTTTCTTAAGTCTTTCAAATGCTTCTACACAATCATCATCAAAGACAAAACGAATATCTTTTTGTAATAGGTTAGTCGGAGGCCGGGAAATTTTTGAGAAGTCCTTAAGGAACCTCCTATAAAAACCGGCATGACCAAGGAAACTTCTTATACCTTTGATGTCCTTGGGACACGGCATCTTTTCAATAGCATCAACTTTAGCTTTGTCAACTTCAAAACCTCAGAAATTTTATGCCCCAAGACAATACCTTCATTAACCGTAAAGTGGCACTTCTCCCAATTCAAGACAAGGTTAGTTTCTTCACATCTCTACAAAACTTGATCAAGGTTGCTCAAGCAGTCATCAAAATAGGATCCATAAACAGAGAAATCATCCATGAAAACTTCACAAATCTTTTCACAAAAGTTAGAGAATATAGCCATCATGCATCTTTGAAAGGTAGCAGGTGCATTACATAAGCCAAAAGGCATACGTCTGTAAGCAAAGGTACCGAAAGGGCAAGTAAAAGTAGTCTTTTCTTGATCATTTGCTGACACAAGTATTTGAGAGAAACCAGAGTAACCATCTAGAAAGCAAAAATGTGTATGTTTGGCTAATCTTTCTAGCATTTGATCAATGAAAGGCAAAGGGTAATGATCTTTTTAGTAGCTTTTTTTAATTTGTGGAAATCAATCACCATCCTACAACCTGTAATAATTCTTTGCGGAATCAATTCATCTTTATCATTAGGAACGACATTAATACATCCCTTCTTAGGGACACAATGGACAGGGCTTACCCACTGACTATCAGCAATGGGATAAATTATACCTGCTTCAAGGAGCTTTAATATTTCCTTCCTTACCACTTCTTTCATCTTAGGATTTAGCCGTCGTTGGAGATCAATAACTGGTTTGGCGTCTTTCTCCAAATTTATTTTGTGTTGACATAGAGTGGGACTAATGCCCTTAAGATCATCAAGAGTATATCCAATAGCAGCATGGTGCTTCTTCAAAGTTCTTAATAATTTCTCTTCTTCATGCTCTGAAAGGTTAGCACTAATAATAACATGATATATCTTATTTTCATCAAGATAAGCATATTTAAGAGTATCAGGCAATGGTTTAAGCTCAAACACGGGATCACCCTTGGGTGGAGGAGGATCCCCAAGGATTTCAAAAGGCAAGTTGTGTTTCAGAATAGGTCCCCGTTTAAAGAATACTTCATCTATTTCCCTTATTTCATTCATATACGTATCATTTTCATGGTCTAGCAAATATTGTTCTAAAGGATCATTAGGAGGCACGACAATAGAAGCAAGACCAATAATTTCATCTTTACTAGGCAATTCCTCATCACGGGGTTGTCTACTAAATTTAGCAAAATTAAACTCATGAGACATATCACCCAAACCAATAGTGACAACATCCTTTTCGCAGTCTATCCTAGCATTAACAATGTTCAAGAAGGGTCTACCAAATATAATGGGACAAAAGCTATCTTGTGGGGAACCAAGAACAAGAAAATCAGCAGGATATTTAACCTTCCCACACAAGACTTCAACATCTCTAACAATCCCAACCGGTGAAATAGTATCTCTATTGGCAAGTTTAATGGTAACATCAATATCTTCTATCTCAGCAGGTGCAATATCATGCATAATTTCTTCGTATAAGGAATGAGGTATTTCACTTGCACTAGCACCCATATCACATAAGCCATGATAACAATGATCTCCTATTTTAACGGAAATAACAAGCATGCCTACAACAAGTCTATGTTTATTTTTAGCATCACGTCTAGCAATTCTAGCAGCTTCATTGCAGAAGTAAATAACATGCCCATCAATATTATCAGCCAAGAGATGTTTAACCATAGAAATTTTAGGTCCAACTTTAACTTGCTTAGGGGGTTTGTGTGTCCTAATATTACTTTTGTTGACTACAATTGAAGCTTTAGCATGATCCTTTATTCTAACAAGGAAAGGTGGCTTCTCAATATAAGTAGCAGGAACAACAGGATCATCATAAGCGATAGTCTTTTCTTCAACTTTAATAGGAGCAACTAATTTTACCTCAGTGGGAGGATTATATTTAAACCATTTCTCCTTTGGGAGATAAACATAAGTAGAAAAGGATTCACAGAAAGAAGCTACTATCTCAGAGTCAAGTCCATATTTAGTGCTAAATTCACGGAAAACATCGGTATCCATAAAAGATTTAACACAATCAAACTTAGGTATTATACCTGACTTCTTACCTTTGTCAAGGTCCCAATCTTCATAGTTGCATTTAATTCTTTCCAATAAATCCCATTTGAGTTCAATAGTCTTCATCATAAAAGATCCAGTACAAGAAGTATCGAGCATGGAGCGATTACTGAGAGAAAGCCGAGCATAAATTTTTTGAATAATCATTTCTTTTGGGAGCTCATGATTGGGGCATGAATATAACATTGACTTAAGCCTCCCCCAAGATTGAGCAATGCTTTCTCCTTTGTGAGGCCAAAAAATTATATATATATATATATATAATTACAATCACAATGAACAAGATGCATAGGATAAAACTTCTGATGAAATTCCAATTTCAATCGTTTGCAGTTCCATGATCCCATATCATCACATAGCCAATACCATGTCAATGCCTCTCCCTTCAAAGATTAAGGGAAGACCTTCTTCTTAATAAAATCATTGGGCATACCTGCAAGCTTAAATAATCCACAAAATTCATCCACATAGATTAAGTGTAAATCGGGATGCAATGTTCCATCTCCTACAAAAGGATTAGCTAGCAGTTTCTCTATCATACCCAAAGAAATTTGAAAGAAAACATTTTCAATAGGTTCAGTAGGTTGAGGAGCAACTCTTTTCTCTACTGGTCGGGGTGAAGATACCCCAAACAAGCCCCTCAAAGAATTATGTTCCATAGTAACAAGTGACAGTAAATTTCAGCACACTATATAAAATTTTCCTTACCAAATTCCACCTACCAAAGGCGCTTCACTCCCCGGAAACGGTGCCAGAAAAGAGTCTTGATGACCCACAAGTATAGAGGATCTATCGTAGCCTTTTCGATAAGTAAGAGTGTCGAACCCAACGAGGAGCAGAACGAAATGATAAGCAGTTTTCAGTAAGGTATTCTCTGCAAGCACTGAAATTATTGGTAATAGATAGTTTTGTGATAAGGTAATTTGTAAAGAGTAGAAAGTAGCAAGTAATAAAAGTAAATAAGGTGCAGCAAGATGGCCCAATCCTTTTTGTAGCAAAGGAAAAGCCTGGACAAACTCTTATATGAAGGAAAGCGCTCCCGAGGACACATGGGAATTATCGTCAAGCTAGTTTTCATCATGTTCATATGATTCGCGTTCAGTACTTTGATAATTTGATATGTGGGAGGACTGGTGCTTGGGTACTATCCTTACTTGGACAAGCATCTCACTTATGATTAACCCCCATTGCAAGCATCCACAACTACAATAGAAGTATTACGGTAAACCAAACCATAGCATGAAACAGATGGATCCAAATCAGCCCCTTACGAAGCAACGCATAAACTAGGGTTTAAGCTTCTGTCACTCTAGCAACCCATCATCTACTTATTACTTCCGAATGCCTCCCTCTAGGCCCAAACAATGGTGAAGTGTCATGTAGTCGACGTTCACATGACACCACTAGAGGGATGAAAACATACATCTCATCAAAATATCGAACGAATACCGAATTCACATGACTACTTATAGCAAGACTTCTCCCATGTCCTCAGGAACAAACGTAACTACTCACAAAGCATATGCATGTTCATAATCAGAGGGGTATTAATATGCATAATGGATCTGAACATATGATCTTCCACCAAGTAAACCAACTAGCATCAACTAAAAGGAGTAACCAACACTACTAGCAACCCGCAGGTACCAATCTGAGGTTTGGATACAAAGATTGGATACAAGAGATGAACTAGGGTTTGAGATGAGATGGTGCTGGTGAAGCTGTTGATGGAGATTGACCCCCTCCCAATGAGAGGATCGTTGGGGATGATGATGGTGATGATTCCCCCCCCCCCCCAGGGGGAAGTTTCCCCGGCAGAACAGCTCTGCCGGAGCTCTAGATTGGTTCCGCCAAGGTTCCGCCACGTGGCAGCGGAGTTTCTCCCCGAAAGCTTGATTATGATTTTTTTTCCTCGACGAAAGACTCCATATAGCCAAAGATGGGCATCGGAGGGCCACCAGGGGGCCCACGAGGCAGGGGGGCGCGCCCAGGGGGTAGGGCGTGCCCCCCACCCTCGTGGACGGTGGGTGGCCCCCTCTGGTACTTCTTTCGCCCAATATTTTTTATATATTCTGGAAATAATTCCCGTAGAGTTTCAGGACTTTTGGGGATGTGCAGAATAGGTCTATAATATTTGCTCCTTTTCCAACCCAGAATTCCAGCTGTTGGCATTCCCCCTCTTCATGTAAACCTTGTAAAATAAGAGGGCATAGGCATAAGTATTGTGACATACTATGTAATAACATCCCATAATGCAATAAATATCGATATAAAAGCAGGATGCAAAATGGACGTATCAGGGAGGCAAAACGAGCCGGCCTCTGACCTTGAGTCAGTTGGCTCTACTGACCCGATGCTCGTCGACTTCGACGTGGTATCTCCTGATGCCTTCCCCACCAACGTGGTGGTCATCGACGACCCGCTCCCTCCTGCGACCAGCGATGCCAGCACCAACACCGTCATGGAGGTGCTGGTCATTAGCCACGATGGACCCTCTGATGGGGCTGCTCACGACCCGCTGCAGGCGGCAATGCGGGGCTTATCCGCGCCCGTTGCGGAGAACGCAGACGGAGCAACGCTAGCCTTCTGCGTCTCGCTCCCCGACAGCGCCCAGAAGCTGGCGGCCATGAGGCTCCTCAATGAAGCCTACCAGCGCGAGATCGACCGTGCTATATGCGGCACGCCGGCTGCTGGCGAGCCGAGCCGGATGGGCACCGTTCGGCAGCATGGCGCGGCCGTCGCCAGCATGCTAGGAGCCGACCGCCCCATCTAAGCCATGCCCTTGGAAAACCTGTGTGCAGCCCAGGCGGCAGCATATGAACTGGATCACCTGGAGGGCGACGAGCAACGCTGCATGAAGGAGCGCGTCCAGCAGCTCCTTGACGTAGCCGCCGCGCAGCAAGAAGCCGCCCGCCGCGTGGTGGAACCCGGTCTGCACGCCGAGTACCTCCTCCCCCCTCCCGTCGAGCTCCCGCGATTGAAGAGACCAAGAGCTGGATGCTAGCCGCAGCCACACACGCATCACCATCGAGCGCGACCAAGACGACCGCCCTCGAGCAGTCGAGCGGCGGGGCGACCATCCGCCTCCTCCGCGCAGGGAGAGGCATGTCTCCCCGCCGGCTGTTGAGCACCCGACTCTCGAAGACCGGTTAGTCCCCCGTGAAAGAGTCAGAGAAAATGACGCTGATACGTCTCCGTCGCATTTGTAATTTTTGATTGTTCCATGCCAATATTGTACAACTTTCATATACTTTTGGCAACTTTTTATACTATTTTTTGGGAGTAACATATTGATCCAGTGCCCAGTGCCAGTTCCTGTTTGTTGCATATTTTTTGTTTCGCGGAATCCAAATGGAATCCAAACCGGATAAAGCAATATCAAACGGAATCCAAACGGGATAAAAACGGACGGGGAATATTCTTGGAATATTTGGAGAATATGGGAAGAAAATCAACATGAGACGGTGCCCGAGGGAGCAACGAGACAGGGGGCGCACCCCTGACCCTCGTGGGCCCCTCGTAAGGCGGTTGCTGCTATTCTTTTGCCGCAAGAAAGCTAATTTTTAGGAAAAAATCTCGGTGAAGGTTTCAGTCCAATCGGAGTTACGGATCTCCATATATATACAAAACGGTGAAAGGGCAGCCAGAGAGAATGCAGAAACAGAGAGAGACAGTGAGACAGATCCAATCTCGGAGGGGCTCTCGCCCCTCGCACGCCTTGGAGACCATGGACCAGAGGGGAAACCCTTCTCCCATCTAGGGAGAAGGTCAAGGAAGAAGAACAAGGAGGGGGGGCTCTCTCCCCCTCATTTCCGGTGGCGCCGGAGTGCCACCAGGGGCCATCATGATCACCGCAATCTTCACCAACATCTTCACCGCCATCATCACCAACTCTTCCCCCCTATGCAGCGGTGTAACCCCTCTTTTACCCACTGTAATCTCTACTTAAACATGGTGCTCAACGCTATATATTATTTCCCAATGATGTATGGCTATCCTATGATGTTTGAGTAGATCTGTTTTGTCCTATGGGTTAATTGATGATCGTGATTGGTTTGAGTTGCATGTTTTATTATTGGTGATGTCCTATGGTGCTCTCTTTGTCGCGCAAGCGTGAGGGATTCCCGCTGTAGGGTTCAATATGTTCATGATTTGCTTATGGTGGGTGGCGTGCGTGACAGAAGCACAGACCCGAGTAAGTAGGTTGTTTGCGTATGGGATAAAGAGGAATTGATACTTTTAATGCTATGGTTGGGTTTTACCTTAATGATCTTTAGTAGTTTCGGATGCTTGCTAGAGTTCCAATCATAAGTGCATATGATCCAAGTAGAGAAAGTATGTTAGCATATGCCTCTCCCTAAAATAAAATTGCAATAATGATTACCGGTCTAGTTATCGATTGCCTGGGGACAAATAACTTTCTCATAACAAAAATCTCTTTAGTAAAACTAACTTAGTTGTGTCTTTATCTAAATAGCCCCTACTTTTTATTTACATGCTCTTTATTATCTTGCAAACCTATCCAAAAACACCTACAAAGTACTTCTAGTTTCATACTTGTTCTAGGTAAAGTGAACGTTAAGCGTGCGTAGAGTTGTATCGGTGGTTGATAGAACTTGAGGGAATATTTGTTCTACCTTTAGCTCCTCGTTGGGTTCGACACTCTTACTTATCGAAAGAGGCTACAATTGATCCCCTATACTTGTGGGTTATCAAGACCTTTTTCTGGCGCCGTTGCCGGGGAGACATAGCGTGGGGTGAATATTCTCGTGTGTGCTTGTTTGCTTTATCACTAAGTAATTTTTATTTGCTGTTCTAAGTTGTTTTCTATCTTTAGTTATGGATATGGAACACGAAATACCAAAAAAAATTAGGTGTACCTGGTACTGATGGAGATGGGGAACCTCCTAAAACCCTCGATGTTGGTTATGTGAAAGAGATTATGTACTACTTTGATAATCCTGAGAAAACCACATTCAATTATGTTATGGGAGACACATTGGATCAACGTGAATACTTTAGGGATTATCACTTGACTCAAAAAGGGAAACTATTATGGGATCTAATTCATATGTTGCATCGGTATGCTCGGGAACTATGCTTGAGATATGACTATACTTGTTGCTCTAGGATGAAGGCTCCACACCTTCCCTTTTCATGCAAATTTAATGATGATAAAACCATGGCTTCTTATGCTAATGGTATATATGATTACTATGATGTGGAACAAATAGAAGAATTTGTTGCTTTTATGGGTGCTTATGAAATTGAATCTTTGTTTAAAGAGTGTGAAAATTTTGATGATTCAGTTTATAGACCTGAAAATTTAGCTATCCTTAAATATTGCTATGATAATTATGAATACAATGCCGATATTGATGCGTTTATTGAGAAAGTCTCCGTTGTCCAAGAAGAGACTAATATTTGGCAGGAGTCTATGGAAGAAGAAATTAATGACATTGTGAGCTCATTGGATGAAAAAGATGAGGAGGAGATCGAAGAACAAAAGGAGGAAGAGCGGATTGATCACCCGTACCCACCTTCTAAGGAGAGTAACTCTTCAACTCATACATTGTTCAATTTCCCTTCGTTCTTACCGAAGTATGAATGCTATGATGATTGTTATGATCCCGTTGATTCTCTTGAAATATCCCTTTTTGATGATGCTTGCTATGCTTGTGGCCAAGATGCCAATATGAATTATGCTTATGGAGATGAATTTGCTATAGTTCCTTATGTTAAACATGAAATTGTTGCTATTACACCCACACATGATAATCCTATTTTCTTTTTGAATTCTCCCAACTACACTATATCGAAGAAGTTTACCCTTATTAAGGATTATATTGATGGGTTGCATTTTACTATTACACATGATGATTTTGATAGTTATAATATGCATGTGCTTTCTGCTCCTACTTGCAATTATTATGAGAGAGGAACTACATCTCTGCCTCTTTATGTTTCCAACACGCAAAAATTGCAAGAAACTGCTTATACTATGCATTGGCCTTTACTTTGTGTGCATGAATTGTTCTTTTATGACATGCCGATGCATAGGAAGAGAGTTAGACTTCGTCATTACATGATATATGTTACTTTGTGATCAATACTAAATGCCAAATCATTGCTAATCAAAATTGGCTTCGATATACCTTGGGATCCGGGTGGATCCATTACTTGAGCACTATATGCCTAGCTTAATGGCTTTAAAGAAAGCGCTGCCAGGGAGACAGCCCGGAAGTTTTAGAGAGTCATTTATTTCTGTTGTGTGCTTTTATAAAGTTTAAAAATAAAAATAATGTGCCAAGGTTTGCCTTTAGAATGTTTTAGATTGCTTGTTGGTTTGTACAGTGCAGGACAGAAACTTTGGCTATAGTGCGCGATTTTACATTTTTTACTGGAACATCAAACGGTTCTGAAACATTTTGCACTGTCTTTCTATACAAATTTATTATTTTTCCTAATTTTTGTAGAATTTTTGGAGTACCATAGGTATGGTGAATGTTCATATTATTACAGACTGTTCTGTTTTAGCCAGATTCTGTTTTTGATGCATAGTTTGCTTGTTTTGATGAAACTATCGATTTATATCCGTGGATTAAGCCATGGTAAAGTTATATTACAATAGCTACAATGCAAAGACAAAATATGAATTGGTTTGCAACAGTACTTAGAGTAGTGATTTGTTTTATTATACTAACAGATCTTACCGAGTTTTCTGTTGAAGTTTTGTGTGGATGAAGTGTTCGATGATCGAGAAGGTCTCGATGTGAGAAGAAGGAAGAGAGGCAAGAGCTCAAGCTTGGGGATTCCCGAGGCACCCCAAGTAAATATTCAAGGATACTCAAGCGTCTAAGCTTGAGGATGCCCCGGAAGGCATCCCATCTTTCTTCAACAAGTATCGGTATGTTTTTGGATTCGTTTCGTTCATGCGATATGTGCAATCTTGGAGCGTCTTTTCCATTTAGTTTTCATTTTTATTTTATGCACCATGCTGATATGAGATAGTCCTTGGTTGATTTATAGAATTCTCTATGCACTTCACTTATATCTTTTGAGTATGGCTTTATAGAATGCTTCATGTGCTTCGCTTATATCATTTGAAGTTTGGATTGCCTGTTTCTCTTCACATAGAAAACCGCCATTTTTAGAATGCTCTTTTGCTTCACTTATATTTGTTAGAGCGTGGGCATATCTTTTGTAGAAAGATTTAAACTCTCTTGCTTCACTTATATCTATTTAGAGAGATGACAGGAACTGGTCATTCACATGGTTAGTCATAAAATCCTACATAAAACTTGTAGATCACTGAATATGATATGTTTGATTCCTTGCAATAGTTTTGCGATACAAACATGGTGATATTAGAGTCATGCTAGTGGGTAGTTGTGGATTGTAGAAATACTTGTGTTGAAGTTTGTGATTCCCGTAGCATGCACATATGGTGAACCGTTATGTGATGAAGTCAGAGCATGATTTATTTGTTGATTGTCTTCCTTATGAGTGGCGGCCGGGGACGAGCGATGGTCTTTTCCTACAAATATATCCCCCTAGGAGCATGCGTGTAGTACTTTGTTTCTATGACTAATAGATTTTTGCAATAAGTATGTGAGTTCTTTATGACTAATGTTGAGTCCATGGATTATACGCACTCTCACCCTTCCATCATTGCTAGCCTCTTCGGTACCGTGCATTGCCCTTTCTCACCTCGAGAGTTGGTGCAAACTTAGCCGGTGCATCCAAACCCCGTGATACGATACGCTCTATCACACATAAGTCTCCTTATATCTTCCTCAAAACAGCCACCATACCTACCTATCATGGCATTTCCATAGCCATTCCGAGATATATTGCCATGCAACTTCCATCATCATCATATACATGACTTGAGCATTCGTTGTCATATTGCTTTGCATGATCGTAAGATAGCTAGCATGATGTTTTCATGGCTTGTCCGTTTTTTGATTTCATTGCTACGCTAGATCATTGCACATCCCGGTACACCTCTGGAGGCATTCATATAGAGTCATATCTTTGTTCTAGTATCGAGTTGTAAGTAAATAAAAGTGTGATGATCATCATTATTAGAGCAGGTCCCATGTGAGGAAAGGATGATGGAAGCTATTATTCCCTGACAAGTTGGGATGAGTCTCCGGACTTTACAAAAAAATAAAAGAGGCCAAAGAATCCCACAAAAAAAGAGGCCAAAGAAGCCCACCAAAAAAAGAAAAAAGAGAGAGAAAAAAAATGAGAGAAAAGAGAGAAGGGACTATGTTACTATCCTTTTACCACACTTGTGCTTCAGAATAGCTCCATGTTCTTCATATAGAGAGTCTCTTGAGTTATCACTTTCATATACTAGTGGGAATTTTCATTATAGAACTTGGCTTGTATATTCCGATGATGGGCTTCCTCAAATGCCCGAGGTCTTCATGAGCAAGCAAGTTGGATGCACGCCCACTTAGTTTCCAGTTTGAGCTTTCATACACTTATAGCTCTTAGTGCATCCGTTGCATGGCAATCCCTACTCCTCACATTGACATCAATTGATGGGCATCTCCATAGCCCGTTGATTAGCCGCGTCGATGTGAGACTTTGTCCCTTTTTGTCTTCTCCACACAACCTCCACCATCATATTCTATTCCACCTATAGTGCTATATCCATGGCTCACCCTCATGTATTGCATGAAAGTTGAAAAGGTTTGAGAACATCAAAAGTATGAAACAATTCCTTGGCTTGTCATCGGGGTTGTGCATGATTTGAATATTTTGTGTGGTGAAGATGAAGCATAGCCAGACTATATGATTTTGTAGGGATAACTTTCTTTGGCCATGTTATTTTGAAAATATATGATTGCTTTATTAGTATGCTTGAAATATTATTATCTTAGTGTCAAATGATAGACTATTGCTTTAAATCACTCGTATCTTAATATTCATGCCATGATTAGATATGTGATCAAGATTATGCTAGGTAGCATTCCACATCAAAAATTATCTTTTTTTTATCATTTACCCACTCGAGGACGAGTAGGAATTAAGCTTGGGGATGCTAATACGTCTCCGTCGTATCTATAATTTTTGATTGTTCCATGCCAATATTCTACAACTTTCATATACTTTTGGAAACTTTTTGTACTATTTTTGGGACTAACACATTGATCCAGTGCCTAGTGCCAGTTCCTGTTTGTTGCATGTTTTTTGTTTCGCAGTAAACCCATATCAAACGGAATCCAAACAGGATAAAAATGGACGGAGAATATTTTTGGAATATTTGGAGAATATGGGAAGAAAATCAACACGAGACGGTGCCTGAGGGAGCCACGAGGCAAGGGGGCGCGCCCCACCCCCTTGGCGCGCCGCTGACCCTCGTGGGCCCCTTGTAAGGCGGTTGCTGCTATTCTTTTGCCACAAGAAAGCTAATTTTAAGGAAAAAATCTCGGCGAAGGTTTCAGTCCAATCGGAGTTACGGATCTCCATATATATATATATACGAAACGGTGAAAGGGCAGCCAGAGAGAACGCAGGAACAGAGAGAGACAGAGAGACAGATCCAATCTCGAAGGGGCTCTCGCCCCTCCCACGCCATGGAGACCATGAACCAGAGGGGAAACCCTACTCCCTTCTAGGGAGAAGGTCAAGGAAGAAGAAGAAGGAGGGGGCTCTCTCCCCTCGCTTCCGGTGGCGTCGGAGTGCCACTGGGGGCCATCATCATCACCGCAATCTTCACCAACAACTTCACCAACTCTTCCCCCCCTCTATGCAGCAGTGTAACCCCTCTTTTACCCGCTGTAATCTCTACTTAAACATGGTGCTCAATGCTATATATTATTCCCCAATGATGTATGGCTATCCTATGATGTTTGAGTAGATCCGTTTTGTCCTATGGGTTAATTGATGATATTGATTGGTTTGAGTTGCATGTTTTATTATTGGTGCTGTCCTATGGTGCTCTCTGTGTCGCGCAAGCGTGAGGGATTCCCACTGTAGGGTTTGCAATATGTTCATGATTTGCTTATGGTGGGTGGCGTGAGTGACAGAAGCACAGACCCTAGTAAGTAGGTTGTTTGCGTATGGGATAAATAGGACTTGATACTTTAATGCTATGGTTGGCTTTTACCTTAATGATCTTTAGTAGTTGCGGATGCTTGCTAGAGTTCCAATCATAAGTGCATATGATCCAAGCAGATTAAGAATGTTAGCTTATGTTTCTCCCTCAAATAAAATTGCAATAATGATTACCGGTCTAGTTATCGATTGCCTAGGGACAAATAACTTTCTCGTAACAAAAAGATCTTTACTAAAACTAACTTAGTTGTGTCTTTATCTAAATAGCCCCTACTTTTTATTTACATGCTCTTTATTATGTTGCAAACCTATCCAAAAACATCTACAAAGTACTTCTAGTTTCATACTTGTTCTAGGTAAAGCGAACGTTAAGCGTGCGTAGAGTTGTATCGGTCGTCGATAGAACTTGAGGGAATATTTGTTCTACCTTTAGCTCCTCATTGAGTTCGACACTCTTACTTATCGAAAGAGGCTACAATTGATCCCCTATACTTGTGGGTTATCAGACGCTCGGCCATCGGATCAACCGACTGGCTCGATCCCTGGCGGTGGAAGAAGAAGATGCAATCAGCCTACCTTATTTCGGCAACCGCATTCGCGATGAGTCCTTCCCGAAAGGGTTCTCGCTCCATCGAGATACACCCAAGTACAACGGCTCCGTGAAGCCGGAAGATTGGCTGGTCGACTACTCCACCGCCATCAACATAACAAACAACAACAAGCGCGTTGCCGGGAAGTATGTTTCGCTCATGCTCCAGGGCAAAGCCTGGACATGGCTGAATAGCCTCAAACCCTACAGCATCAACAGTTGGCTGGACTTCACCGAAGTCTTCATCCACAACTTCACCAACACCTAAAAGCGGCCGCCCAAGCCCCGCCAGCTCTCTCTGTGCGTCCAAGGCCCGACCAAGTCCACCCGCGACTACTTGACATGATGGGCCTAACTGCACAACTCCTGCGAAGGGGTGCACAAGGTGCAAGCCTTAGAGTATTTCACTGCTGGGTGAAAACAAGGCACCTTGCTCAAGCACCGCATGCTCTGCGATGAGCCGACCACACTCGACGAGCTACTAATCATATCGGACAAGTACGCCACTTCCGATCCTCCATGAAGTCGAGCTCCGAGTGGATGCATCTGGAAAAGTGCTCCCCCCAGCTCCTTAGACGCCTGCTGGTGATTCCAGTCGGTGCCAGCAGACGAACGATAACAAGCGCAAGGCCCAGCAGCCGGCTTCCACCAGCCAGCAAGTGGCAATAGTTGAAGATCAGCAACCGGAGGGTCAGCCTGGCCCCAAGCGTCAGAAGGGCGGCAAGCCTACCTAGCTGCCCGCCTTCTCCTTCGAGCAAACCCTTGATACTCCTTGCAAGTTCCACAGTGGTGCGAAGTCGTCTAATCACACAACTCGGAAGTGCCACTGTCTCACCCGCATCGCCAAGAGCGAAGGGCTGCCACCTCCGCCTGCTGGCCCGCCGGCTCCGCCTCCTCAACAGTCGGCGGTCGGCCCAGTCGGCGCTGTCCAAGATGAATTCCCGAAGAACACGGAGCCTACGTCGTCTTCACCAGTGTGGTTGACAACAAGCACAACCGGCGCCAGCAACACTGTGAGGTGAATGCTGTCGCCTCTAAAGTCCCAGAGTTTATGCACTGGTCTGAGAAGCCCCCCAGCTGGAGCCACACTGACCACCCGGAAGTAATGCCTTCTCCGGGCTCCTATGCTATGGTGTTGGATGCCACCTTTTCAACGGAGAGGCGAGCTTGTCGCTTCTCCCGAATTCTGATAGACGGCGGTAGCAGCATCAACATCCTCTACCATGACACCCTGGAGAATATGTGCATCAAAGAGAAATAGCTGCAGCCCAGTCGGACCATCTTCCACAGCATAGTACCCGACCTTTCCTGCACGCCAATCGGCAAGATCAAGATACATGTCCTCTTCGGAGACAAAGATCACTTCTGCCGCAAGCCAATCTGGTTCGAGGTGGTTGACCTGGAGAGCCCCTACCACGCCCACTTGGGCCGGCCAGCACTTGCCAAATTCATGGCGGTGCCTCACTATGCCTACCTCAAGATGAAGATGCCGGGTCCCAAGGTCATAATTGTCGTTGTTGGCGACTACAATAAGTCGGCCACGTGCACTGCTACCAGCAGTCGGCTGGCCGATTTCCTTGTGATTGCTGCTGAAAAGCGGCTCCTTGACCGGGTTGTGGCCGTGGCTGGCAAGCAGTCGGACCTGTCGCCAGACCCCAAGGAGTCAGAAGCTCAGGGCTCCTTCCAGCCGGCCAAAGAAACAAAGAAGATCCCCTTGGACCTGGATCAACCGGAGAGGTAAGCTGTCGTAGGGACGAACCTCGACAGCAAATAGGAAAGAAAGCTCGTCGATTTCCTGTGTGAGAATCAGGACATCTTTGCATGGTCTCCCAAAGACATGTCGAGTGTTCCGATGGATCTCGCCGAGCACAAGCTACATGTTAGGTCAGATGCGAAGCCAGTCAAGCAACCCCTCCGCCGCCTGTCGAAAGAAAAGAGAAGAACTACGGAGAAGAGATAGCCCGACTGCTAGCAGCCGGCTTCATCATGGAAGTGTTCTACCTGGAGTGGCTTGCCAACCCGGTCCTTGTATTGAAGAAGAACAACAAGTGGCGCATGTGCATTGATTATACCAGTCTCAACAAAGCCTACCCCAAAGATCCGTTTGCTCTGCCTCGGATAGATCAAGTGATTGACTCCGCAGCCTGATGTGAGTTGTTGAGTTTTTTTGATGCCTACTCTGGTTACCACTAGATCAAGCTGAACCCGGCCGATCGGCTGATGACCGCCTTCATCACACCATTCAGGGCCTTTTTCTACCTAACCATGACATTCGGCTTGAGAAATGCTGGTGCCATGTTTCAGCGTTGCATGCAGAAGTGCCCCCTCAAGCAACTCGGCAAAAATGCCCATGTCTATGTAGACGATATTGTGGTGAAGACGGAGAAGAATAACACCCTTCTGGATGATCTCAAGGAGACTTTTGACAATTCGCACCGTTTTCAAATCAAGCTCAACCCAGAGAAGTGTCTTTGGAGTCCCAGACGGCCAGATCCTTGGTTTCCTTGTTTCCGAACGCGGCATCAAGTGCAACCCCATGAAGATCAAGGCCATTGAGCGGATGCAGAGACCTACCCGGCTACGGGACGTCCAGAAGTTCACCGGGTGCTTTGCAACTCTCAGTCGCTTCATCAGACGGCTGGCTGAGAAGGCCTTGCCCCTGTACCAGTAAATGAAGAAAACAACTTGCTTCGAGTGGAACGACAAGGCGGATGAAGCTTTCCTCCAACTCAAGAAGATGATGACCATGCCGCTTGTCCTGGTGGCTCCGGCTGCTAAGGAGCCCATGCTCCTCTACATCGCCGCCGCCAGCCGAGTGGTCATCATAGTCATCATCGTTGAACGCCTAGAATACTACAAAGCATAGCCGGTATAGAGGCCCGTTTACTACCTGAGTGAAGTATTGTCCGCCTCCAAGCAGAATTACCCCCACTACCAGAAGATGTGCTAAGGCGTGTACTTTGCCGTCAAGAAGCTCAAGCAATATTTCCATGAGCACTCCATCACGGTCGTCTGCACCGCCCCGCTTGCTGAGATCATAGGCAACAAAGATGCATCAGGCCAGGGGCAAAGTTGGCCATCGAGCTGGCTCCCTACACCATCCTTTACCACCACCATCAAGTCCCAAGCACTGGCCGACTTCCTCATCTACTGAGCTGAAATCCAGTACCTGCCGCCAGTGCCGGACTCCACTCATTGGCAGATGCACTTTGATGGCTCGAAGATGCGCACCGGTCTGGGAGCCGGCATCGTCCTCACCTCTCCCAAAGGCGACAAGCTCAAGTAACATGGCAAATTCACTTTGCCGCCTCCAACGACGTGGCCGAGTACGAGGCACTTGTCCACGGGTTCCGACTGGCCAAAGAAATTGGCATCCGCCAAGTGCTCTGCTACGGCGAGTCAGACTTGGTGGTCCAGCAATCGTTTGGCGACTGGGACGGCAAGGATGCAAACATGGCGAGCTACCGCTTCCTCATCCAGTAGTTCAACAGATATTTTGATGGGTGCAAGTTCCTTCACGTGCCACGGGACGACAACGAGCAATCAGATGCCCTGGCATGGATCGGCTCCACCCCGCAAGCAATACCAGCTGGCGTTTCCCTCCAGTGCCTCTGCAAGTCATCTATCAAGCCTTCGCCGGAATCAGAGTCCATCTTCGTGCCAGCTGCTCCTGGAACAATCAGATCTGTCTCGGGGACTACAGCAGCCGGGCCGGGGACTTCGGCAGGCGGCTCGAGGACTGCAGCAGTCGCACCCGGCCTGGGGATTTCAGAACCCGGCCCGGGGACTTCAGAACCCGGCCCGGGGGCTGCAGCAGTTGCTACCTCTTGAGCATGCGTTGGTTTTCCCTTGAAGAGGAAAGGGTGATGCAGCAAAGTAACGTAAGTATTTACCTCAGTTTTTGAGAACCAAGGTATCAATCCAGTAGGAGACAACGCACAAGTCACCTAGTACCTGCACAAACAATCAAGAACCTTTCAACCAACGCGATAAAGGGGTTGTCAATCCCTTCACGGTCACTCGCAAAAGTGAGATCTAATAAAGATAGTAAGATAAATATTTTTGGTATTTTTGTTGTATAGATTGGAAAGTAAAGATTGCAAAATAGTAAACAAGATGCGATGTAAATAAAATAGTTGCAATATAATAAGAAAGAGACCCGGGGGCCATAGGTTTCACTAGTGGCTTCTCTCAAGATAGCATGTATTATGGTGGGTGAACAAATTACTGTCGAGCAATTGATAGAAAAGCGCATAGTTATGAGAATATCTAAGGCAATGATCATGAATATAGGCATCATGTCTGTGTCAAGTAGATCGAAACGATTCTGCATCTACTACTATTACTCCACACATCAACCTCTATCCAGCATGCATCTAGAGTATTAAGTTCATATGAACAGAGTAACGCATTAAGCAAGATGACATGATGTAGAGGGATAAACTCAAGCAATGTGATATAAACCCCATCTTTTTATCCTCGATGGCAACAATACAATACGTGCTTTGCTGCCCCTACTGTCACTGGGAAAGGACACTGCAAGATTGAACCCAAAGCTAAGCACTTCTCCCATTGCAAGAAAGATCAATCTAGTAGGACAAACTAAACCGATAATTCGAAGAGACTTGCAAAGATATCAAATCATGCATATAAGAATTCAGAGAAGAACCAAATAATATTCATAGATAATCTTATTCATAAACCCACAATTCATCGGATCTCAGCAAACACACCACAAAAGAGTATTACATTGAATAGATCTCTAAGAACATTGAGGAGAACTTTGTATTGAGAATGAAAGAGAGAGAAGAAGC